>NW_024081685.1:13117-96920 GCF_003009895.1 Hyaena hyaena | reverse complement strand
TCTATTGTTAGTTTCCTGAGGAACCTCCACACTGTTTTCCAGAGGGGCTGTACCAGTTTACATTCCCACCAACAGTGCAGGAGGGTGCCCGTTTCTCCACATCCTCGCCAGCATCTAGAGTTCTCTGATTTGCTCATTTTAGCCACTCTGACTGGCGACATACACACACTTTTATATTTTTCTATTTGTATATATAAAGTAAAAACCATGAGTTTATATTGATATCTTTGATTCCAGTTCAACACCACAGGGTTCATTTTAGCTTTGCTTATTCATAATTTCTTCATCAGCAAAGAAGCATGACTTTCATTGTCTATAATACATTTACTTATTTGTTCATATCTAGCATACACATATAGTGGTTTCAGAATTGCTGACTCCTATCCCTGTGAGAAACATATTTACTAACTAGATAATAACATTTAGATATGGTTCTTTTTGTCATGGTTTAGTTTTTCCTTACCACAGCCCCTTTCCAAAGTCATTATGTTATTCATTTGTAATTCATTTAGGTATATTTGTTTTTGTTGGTATTCCATTTTCTTCTTCTATATTTTGGTAGGTTTTGTTTCCTTTGAGGTATGTGAAATATTTGGTTTCTGTACATCAAAGCTTTTCAAAATGGTATATGCAGTGGTGCACCTGGGTGGCTCAGTTGGTTGAGCTTCTGGCTCTTGATTTTGGCTCGGGTCATGATCTCGCTTTTCACAGTTATCAGGCCCTGTGTTGGGCTGTGCACTGATGGTACGGAGCCTTCTCTCTTCTTCTCTGTCAACCCCTCCTCCTGTGTTCTTCTCTGTCTCTCTCAGAATAAATGAATGGACATTAAAAAAAAGAAAGAAAAAAATGGTATAGGCAGAGAATGTCAACTACTTTGATCCCATCTACTCCATTCCCATTACCACTCTTTCTATCCTACTTTTCTATTTTCCCCCCTGCCCCAACCCAACTCCCCGGGAACCAATTTCTTTAGTTTCTGGCCTATCCTTCTTAAAGAAATGCAGATATATTTATATTCCCCCCTTTTTTACATAAAGGTAGCACTGTAGCTATTCTGTTGGGCTTTGTTTTTTTTTTTTTTTTTTCATTTAACAGTGTGTTCTGAAAATCATTCCCTATAATTTGTAGAGATTTTCCTCATTTTTTTTATAGCTGGATAATACTTATTTGTGTATAGATGTACTATAGCTACTCAATAACATTCCTATTTATGCATATTAGGTTGTTTTCAATATTTTGCTATTCTAAGTAATACTACATTGAATAATCTGTGCATATATCTTTTCATATTATTGGAAGCGTATCTTCCAGGTAAATTCCTAAAAGTGGAATTGCAGGCATGAAAAATAAACACGTATTTTGTTTTTTTAGGTCTTGCCACACTTTCCTCCAGAAGCTGGTACCAATTTGCATTACCAGCTACAGCCTATGGCACTGTTTCCCCACAGAGTAATCATATGTAATATATTGTCATATTTTAAATTGTTGCCACTCTAATAAGTGAGAAATAGTATCTTGATGTTGTTTTATTCGCATTTCTCTATAAGCAAATCTAAATGCTTTTCTCATGCTTGGGGGTCATTATACAGTCTTTTATCTGTTCATAACTTTTTTCTGTTTTTTCATTGTGTTTCTGGTCTTTGGTCCCTCATTTATTAAGAATTCTTTATGTTTTAGGGATATTAGCCCTTGTAGTAGGTTTAGCCAGTATATTTTTTTAGTTTATCATTTATTTTTTTGACTTTATGTTTTTTAATCATGTAAACATTTTTAATTTTTATATAGTCAGATTTATCAATCTTTTATTTCATTCTCTTTGAATTTTGAGTCATAGAATGTCTTTCCCTATACTGTAATTAAAGGGAAATTCATCCATATTTTCTTCTAGTATTTTTATTGTCCTTATTTCTAACAAAACCCTAATCCATTTAGAATTTGTTTTCTAGTGTGAGATGTAAGATATGGATATAATTTTGTCTTTTTTCCAAAGGCTACCCATCTGTACTGGTACTATTCATTTATTTATAAATGCATCTTTATCCCTAAAGATTTGAGATGTCAACCATGTCATAATCTAAATTTCTGTATGTATTTGATGGGGGTCTAATGCTGGATTTTTTATTCTATTGAAGTGATCTACCTGTCTAGTATTGAAGCTTTATATGATGTTTTAATGTCTTGTAGGACTACTGCCTTCTTATAGTTTTTCTTTTTCATTATTCTCGTGGGTGTTATTACATGTTTGTTTTTACATAGAACTTTAGATTTTAGTGTATTTACGTGGCAAGCTCAGGGTTTGTCAACCTCAGTACTATTGACATTTTGAGTTTGATATTTCTTTGTTGTGGGAGGCTGTTCTATGTACTATAAGATATTTAACAGTATCCCTACCCTCTACCCAGTAAATGTCAGTAGTACCCATCCATTTAAAACAATCAAAAATATCTCTAAATGTTTCAAAATGTCACCTAGGGAGCAAAATTGTCCTGAGTTAAAAACCACTTGTCTAGCTTGCTGGTATTTTTATTGCGATTGCATTGAATTTATACCTTAATTTAGGAGGAAATAGTATCTTTGTATTGAGTTGTGCTGTGTAAGAACAGGAAATGTCTTTTCTTTTTATTCAAGTCTTCTTGTATAACTTTTAGAAGTGTTTAAAAATGTTCCTCATACAGGTTTTACACATCTCTTGTTAAACTGATTTGTAGGTAGTCTTCTTTGTTGATATTGTAAATGGACATATAACTTGGACATGTATATCATGCTCAATATCTATTTGTGAGTATGAAAGGTGTTGAATTCTGTATAAGTTTATAATTTGCTACTTAACTAAATTTCTTTTATTGTCTGTCTCACTGATTCTCTCAAGTAAAATTCAGTGGAAGAGGAATACTTGAGGAATACTATGAAATTATCTGAAAATGGAATTAGTTTTACTTCTTTACCCATTTATATTATATGCCTCTGATTGATTTCTCTTGTTTATGGCATTGGCTAATACGTCAAGTATAGTAACAGGAATAGTGGGCATTCTTGCTTATTCCTGACATGAATGGAAATACCCTGTTGTCTCTCCATTAAATAAGATGATGGGTTAGAATTAAGGTATGTATATATAATTTATAATATTAAGAAAATGTCCCTCAATGTCTATTGAGTGTTTTAGTCATGGATGCATATTGCATTTTGTCAAGGACTTTTTCAGCATCTATGAAAAAATTATATGCTTTATTTCCTTAGATTTATTAACATGGTGTATAATAATAGATTTTCTAATATTGAACCAAACTTGCATTCCTGGAATAGATCTCACTTGGTCATGGTATATGTTTTTCATAATGTAGTGTTGAATTTGCTTTTGTAACTGTGCTGTGAGTACTTGAAAAGAATATGTATTCTCTATTATCAGAGTATAGGTTTGATATATTCTCATAAGATTTACCCCTACATTGTTTAGATTTTCTTTTTTTTTTTTTTTTTTACAAATAGTTTATTGTCAAATTAGTTTCCACATAACACCCAGTGCTCATCCCCACAAGTGTCCTCCTCCATGCCCATCCCTCCTCCCCCCACATCCATCAGTCCTCAGTTTTTGTCAGCATTCAAGAGTCTCTCATGGTTTGCCTCTCTCCCTTTCCCCCACCATTTCCCCCCTTCTTCTCCCGGTTGGTCCTCTGTTAAGTTCCTCCTAGTCCTCCTATACGTGCACACATATGATATTTGTCCTTCTCTGCCTGACTTATTTCGCTCAGCATAACACCCTCAAGGTCCATCCATGTTGCTACACATGGCCAGATTTCATTGTTTCTCATTGCCATGGAATACTACATAGCAATAGATTTTCTACTCCTTATTTTTTTGTCCACTTCATCTGTCTTTCAATGAGAGTATTATGTATTAAAATCTCCTATTGTTGTGTTCTTATTTGTCTCTATGCATCTCCTGTAGTTTTTGCTTCATAAAGGTAGTTAGTTGCTCTGCTATTTAGTATATAAATATCATAGTTACTATATATTTATATATAGTAATACTCATAAATATATATATCACTATAGATATTCATATATAGTAATATTTATAATTACCATGTGTATTACTATATGTTCATTGTGGATTGGGGCTTTTACTATTAAAAATGCCCCCCTTTGTCATATTCAGTGCTTTGGATTTAAGAGATAAAGGCTTTTAAAAATGTATTTGTATTACCTTCCTGATAACTTTTGCCACCCTTGTCCTCAGTGCTTATAATTATCACTCCATAATACACTGCAAGGTTTCATTTGGATCTGTTCTCACTGAGAGCCTGTCTGAAGCTGTGATGTGTACCTGTTGGATGCCATGCCCAATCCAAAAAGAAAAAAGGCAGCTGGGTTGTCATCATTCTTAGTATTTATACTAAATGTTTATTGTGATATTTGCTTTTAAAACCAGCTAAAACCATTTACCAAATAATCTGTATGCCCAGTAGATCTAAATTAATCTAGAATACTATTTCATTACAGCATTTTGCTATATTTAAAATAGGTAACTCTTTTGAAAGAATTGATTAAATTCTATCTAATTACCCAAGGCAGTGGTATCTATCATTGGCTCTAGAGAGGATTACAAAGGAGAGAAAGGGACCTACTGTATATCTACTACCATTTATACCTTTGTAATTTGGGACAATGTGTATGCATCTCATCTAAAAAAACATACTTCTTGTAATGTGACCAACTAGGTGCATGGTCAACCTAAAAATAAAATTACTAGGTAAAATACTGAAAAAACAAAACAAAAAAACTCTTGAACAAATCTGTTAGCTAGACTAGAAGAGAGAAAGTTCATATCAGAGACTAAATGAGAGCAGGAACCCAGAGAGGTAGGTGGACTCTGAAACTGGCTTTTGCCCGAAGGCATTTATCTAACTAAGTGAACCTAAGTGTTAAGATTCACACAGCCTACGGGGCTGAGGACAGAAAGCATGGCCTAAGGTTTAGTTAAAATGAAGAGTCTAATAGTAGATTACCTTCAATAAAGTTGAGCTACTCTCAGTAGGAGAGCAAACTAAAAATAACTTTCCCACCTGCTTTTTTAAGCCCCAGGAAATACCTCTGGTACTGAACTGAAGAGGAAAAAAATCTTTTGAGAATTTGTAACTAAAATCAAACTCTCTTGCATTGCAGCTGGAATTCACAACATCTGAAAGTTACAGAAAATCTCAAGCTAAGGATTTAGTATCAGTCAATTAGTAATCACTTATAGTGCCGCCTTTTGTCCATCAGAAGCAAATGCAAATATTTTCTAGAGCCCTCCTTCATCTCAGTCATCAACAAATTTTCCACAGATAAGTTCCGAGGGAAATGAATAGATGGCTCACAGTAAACACTCCACATGCAAGGGAACCAGGTACCAGCAGAAGCAACTGATAGCAAGATTAGATACAGAATATAAAATAAGAATGTTTAATGTTTCAATGGAGAGACTTGGAAATGAATAAAGGTTGAAAAAAAGTTAACTGAAAAAAAAAAAGAGTAAGCAAAAGATCAGTGCAGTTCAGGATAGTGGTTACTTCTTGGGGGACAACAGGGATGTGATCAGAAAGGGGCACACTGGAGGCTTCTGAGGTGTGGTAATATTTTCATTTTTAATCTGGGTGGTAGGTACATGAACATTTTATTTGATTGTTTTTAAGTTGTACATTTTCATATATTCTTTTATGTATGCTAAAGTTCATAATAAAAATACATAGTAATAGATAGTACATAGAAATACATACTGAAGCATGTAATGTGTAAAACCTAAACTGGTTATTTTTTTTAACCCTTATTTTATACTTCCCACTATCATGGAGTATTCCAAATATATGATCCAGCCATTTTCTTCTCCATGCTTCACAGCAAAAACATTAGCTTTGAGTTGATAGTATTGTTTATCTTCCTTTCTCTATTCTGCAGGAAGATGAGAAGATGAAGTGAATTTATGGATTCTGCTTTTTTGAGTTCTCAGACCATAACAAATCAAAACAAGGATATAACAAGAATCAAGAAGATGAAATGCATGATGAAAGCTTTTTTTTTTTTACCCCACCTTTTCATGAGTGTTAATTTATTCATTCTTATGTTTAGATATATGTGCATAAAATAGCTATTTTGTAATGTTAAGCTTCTAAAATTATTTTGGTCATCCTGTAATTTATCTTCCTGTTCTTATGAGCATCTTTCAACCAAACAGCCATTAACTAAGCAAAAGCTGTTAACCTTTTAACCAAATAAAATGTGTTGTAAAAATTTTTCATTGGTTATTTTGTTGCTTACCAAACTATCTTGTTTTGTTTTTAAACCATTCAATATATGTTAACACACAGAAAATTTTAAAAGTTGGCCTCAGCTCTGGCCAGTTTTCTGTCACCCTTCATTCTTATACTTTCAGAATTACCTGGTAGGTGTCAGTTTCTGAATTATTTCCATTATATGTAATCTGATGAGTTGGCTGAGGGGCTTAACCTTTCAGGCTCTTTTAAATTTGGTTTTTATAAAAAAAAATTTTTTTTTAAAAAGGGGGCGCCTGGATGGCTCAGTCGATGAAGCGTCCGACTTCAGCTCAGGTCATGATCTCACAGTTCATGGGTTTGAGCCCTGCATTGGGCTCTGTGCTGACAGAGCCTGGAGCCTATTTCAGATTCTGTCTCCCTCTCTCTCTGCCCCTCCCCTACTCATTCTCTGTCTCTGTCTCAAAAATAAACTATTAAAAAATTTTTTTTACATAAAATAAATTTGGTTTTTATAACTTTATTTATTTAATTTTACTTTTTAGAGAGCACAAGCCGGGGAGAGGGGCAGAAGTTAGGTGGGGGAGGAGGGGAAAGAGAGAGAGAAAAATCTTTTATTTTTATTTTTATTAAATTTTTTTAATGTTTTTTATTTATTTCTGAGAGAGAGAGAGACAGCGTGAACAGGGGAGGGTCAGAGAGAGAGGGAGACACAGAATCTGAAGCAGTCTCCAGGTTCTGAGCTGGCTGTCAGTACAGAGCCTGATGCAGGGCTGGAACCCACGAACTGCGAGATCATGACCTGAGCCAAAGTCAAGACGCTTAACAGACTGAGCCACCCAGGCGCCCCAAGAGAAAAATCTTTTTTTTTTCCCCCCCGAGAGAAAAATCTTAAGCAGACCCCACATTCAGCATGGAGTCCGATGAGGGGCTCGATCCTATAGCTCTGGCTGGGATCATGACCTGAGCTGAAATCAAAAGTCAGATGCTCAACTAGTGAGCCACCCAGGTGCCCCTTGTAACTTTATTTTAAAGATTGCTCACTACACCAGTAGTACAAAGTTAACATCTGAGATTAATGAACATAGCCTAGTGCATTCATATGACTAGTCAAATTCTATTCTACCTAGATGGAAAAGCTGCTTAGATAATATCTGACATCTAAAAGGGTGAACTCAGAAACCTGCATTTTTAACAAACGTTTCAGATAATTCTAGAGCAGACTGTCCTGGGATCAAACTTTGCAGAACTGCTGTGGAAGTATAAAGTCCCACAGAACTTACTCATAACATCAACAATGTGAGTTGAATGGAGGCCTTTTAAAGGAACAGTTTACACGCTGATTAAGAGCTTGTCACTCTGACAGTCTTTGTTCTCTTTCCTGTACTCCTATTATTTGAAGACTTTGGACCTCCTAGAGTCAGTCTGCAGCATTATATTTTAGTTCCTATTGCTTATTTCTATTTTTTCTCCTTTATGAGATTTTTCTTTTGTTGCTGGTGGAATTTGGCTACAGTAAGAAACAATTTTCCTACCTCCAGATTATAAAGACATTTACCCATGGTTTCATTTTGATTTTACATTTAAATTTCTGATCCATGTTAATTTTTTCCTGTTATATATGAATGCAGTTTCCACCTTTTTCCAAATGATTCCCCCATTAATTAGAAGGTCCATGTTTTCCACTACTGATTTGAAATGCTACTTTTTTATGTTGTATTTTCATGTGCACTTAAGTTTATTTCTCAATTTTCTGTTCTTTTAGTCTGTTTATTCCCTGCTACCATGATCTATAGATTTTAAGGGGAGTTTCAAAGTTTCCCTCCTAGAGCTTTTACATATTTCTTAATAAATTTATGCCTATTATTTTATTTTTCTCTTGGTAATATAAATGGGATCTTACCTTTGATTCTGTCTTCTAATTATTATTTGCCTATATCTTGATTATTGATTGCTGCATGTTAATTGGTAAACTCTCATTGTTTGTAGTATTTTCCAAACTAAAAACTAAGCTCTTTACCTCTTTTCTCCCCACTTCCAAATCTTATGCCTCCCATGGTTTTCTCTGGTCTAATTGTATGGCTGCTACCTTAAGTGAAATGTTAAATGGTAGTGAGAATAATAATTATCCTTGTTCCTGATTTTCATGGGAATGCCTCTGGTATTGCCCTATTAAGATGGTGGGTTTTGAGCTGGCTATATATAATTTATAATCACATTAAAGTATTGATAAAAAAGATAAAAATCACAATTATTTTATAAATTGTTAGCCATATGCTAAAGAACTAAAAAGGCAAAAGGGACCACTGGAGTGTCATAGAGGAAGTAACTAGGGGAGGTACCTTTGGGGCTGGGGGAAAAAGAAAAGCATAGAATTATTGAAACTTAAAGGCTTGGAAGAAGAGTTCCAGGACTCTAGGGCAGGTGTGCAATAAGTTGGTGCCGTTTGCTGAACAGTTATGACAACACTGGTCTGACAGTGTGGAAAAGTTGCAGACTGGGGCCATCTGTTTCTTCTGAAGTCAATTGTTCCTGCCAGGGTGAGCCATTTCTGTGTTGATGCTCACAGGAAAAAGAAGCAAACAAGAAGGAGCAAACTTTTTCCTCCTCTATACTTAGAGTTTGCTTCTTTTTTTTTTTTTTTTTACCCAGTACCCAAACATCTTTTTCTTTTTTTTTTTTTTCAAATAGTTTATTGTCAAATTAGTTTCCACATAACACCCAGTGCTCATCCCCACTTAGAGTTTGCTTCTATCTCCTATTGCCAGAGGCTGAAAGGAAGCCTGCCAAAGGGAAAATGTGGTTTGCAAAGGCCTGGCCTTAAAGTTGAGTGAAACGTGTGGATTTAAAGCTGAAACATAGTAGCTTAATAATCAGCACAAAGATGGATCACTATTTTGTTGATTTTGAAACATTCTTGTTTTCATGGAATAAAACTCACTTTTTGTATGTTCCAGCGGTCGTCTCTTACCTCCAAGCCCACCTCTCTATAATCTAGATTATGGTTTCTAAATACTATTTCCCATCAGAGAAAGTAGGAGTCTTCAGAGAAATGTCTGATTCCAAGTCTGGGACAGGATATAAACAAGGTGAGCCTCAGATGTCTTGTTCCAAAAAACAAGGACATTATGAAAAAATGAATGTGACCATATCAAAAAGACACAAGTTCGAATTTGAAGGTGTTTCCATTGGCCTAGGATGCGACAAACTGAACATTAGAACAAACAGTAAGAAAAAAGACTATTACTGATTAAAACACATTCTACAAAAAGTCACAAACTTCTAATGATAACAGCAACAAAAAAACCCGACAAACATTGGATGCTCTAAAAACGTGTAAGGGGAAGTAATAAAGATATATTTGTCTTTCCAGTATTAATTCTATGTGTACATAGTCAATAGCTCTAGTGAATAGTAATAGTTCTCTGCAAAAGAATCGCAGCTGAAGAACACTGAAGGAATGTTAGAATTAGGAAGATTAGTATTTTGCAAACTCCTAATAATAAAATAACTGCTTCAGACAGTGGTCAGCAATGGATGGTGAAACCATGAGGTGAGATGTTGATGGAGAAATTCATGAAAAGAGAACCCCCTGAGCCCACTGGTCAATTATAATAGCATCATTAAGAATGAGACAACCAGACATCATAAGCCTCCTGATGTGTTGCAATGTAAAGTGAATGGCACCACCTATGAAGTATTCTTATTCCCACCTCACCACAACCCCATAATTAAACTGGAATTTAATCAAGGCTCTAGATTGATAGGTGCAGTATAGGTAATAAGTAGGATGGAAGAACAAATAACAGAAGAAGCAATCAGGCATTTTAAAATGTAGTTCATTCTATAGGACAACTGACTGCATGGACATATTAATAGCATCAAAAAGAGGGAGTGGAGCAAGGCACCCAGATGGCTTAATAGGTTAAGCTTCTGACTTTGGCTCAGGTCATGAGTTTGTATTTTGTTAGGTTGAGCCCTGCATCAGGCTCTGCACTGACAGTGTGGAGCCTACTTTGGATTCTCTATCTCCCTCTCTCTCTGCCCCACCCCTGTGCTATCTCTCTCTCTCTCTCAAAAATAAGTATTTAAAAAGTGGGAGAATGGGTAAGGAGTCTGTTCTAGATTAAAACAGACCGAACAGAAAACAAATATATTGAATATCTTGTTGGATTCAAAGAAAGCAAGTGTAAGAAGACACTGGGATTTTGAGGATATTAAGGAAATATTTTGTTAGGTGTGATAATGGCACTTGGAGTAAGAAAGTGTCTTTTTAAAAAATGTATACCAAAATACATAGGGATAAAATAATGTGTCTAAGGTTGGCTCTAAAATACTCCAGAAAAAGCAAGTGAATATGGCAAAATACTGAACCCTTGTTCCATTGTTAGAGCTCAGTGGGTTATATGGGGATGTTAGCTGTACTCTTTACTTTTATGTACAAACTTTGGAAACGTTCAGAAAATTTTGTGTTCACATAAAAAAATGATATAGGCAAGTGTTCCAGGTATATGAAGTGAAAACAAATCTGGAAAATAACTAGTTTGGTTCTAAGTTTTAAAAAGAGTTATAGGCAGATTTCAAAACTGTAAACATTATACTGGTAAATTCTAAACTGTAGGCTTACAGGTGATCTTTATGTTTATGCTTTTACGTATCTTCCAAGATGTTCATATTTACCATATACACTTTGTGGTTATTTACTAGATAAGGTTTTCTAAAAAAGGAGTGATAAAGCTTAAAAAAAAAAAAAAGCCTATCTCGGGGTGCCTGGGTGGTTCAGTCTGTTAAGCATCCGACTTTGGCCCAGGTCATGATCTCACGGTTCGTAAGTTCAAGCCCCGCGTCAGGCTCGGTGCAGGCAGCTAGCTCAGAGCCTGGAGCCTGCTTCAGATTCTGTATCTCCCTCTCTCTGACCCTCCCCTGCTCACACTGTCTCTCTCTCTCAGAAATAAAACAAAAATTAAAAAAGAAAAACCCTATCTCGATATCAAGGGAGCTCCTAATTTTAAAAATAAACTTGGATAATTCTGAAACTGTGAGATAAAGTTGCAAAACCATTCATTTTGTCCTTAAGTCCCTTTTCCTGCAAAGTTGGAATGGGATTGTTTCAAGAGAACTGCACCAGGTGCGCTGGTGCGTGGCGGGAGGAGTGGCATAAGAAACCCGACTGTTCCCGGACCTCACTTCTGGCTAGAAAGCCACTTCATGCGTGTAACAGTGGAGGACGGGCACAGAGACGCCGCAGGAGCCGCAGCACCTGCTGCGAGGCGGAGAGCGCGGCGTGGACGCGGAGCGCCGGGGCGAGGAGGGGCGGGTCCCGCCAATGATCTCGAAGCGGGCCGAGCGCTCGCGCGACGTCCTGGTATCCGGGCAAGTTTTTCCGCGAGGCGCACGGAACTTGGGGTCTTCACCGGACTTTCTTCGGCCTCGTAGGCTCTGGCAGCCGGTTCGGCGACCCCCTCCACGGGCCCCGGCAGCCCCGCCGGCACGGACCCGGGCTACGTGGACCGCCGCGAGGTGAGCGCGCCCGCCGTCGGCTCGTGGTCTGGAGGCGGCTTTGCGCGCACGCCCGCTTCCGCCCCCACGCGCGGCGGGCACGTGGCGTGCCTTCCCGACTGCCCTAGAGCTTCGGGCGCCGCTTCCTCGTGTTCCTTTTCGCCCTCCTTGCGAGACGCCCAGGCTGACGACCGACCCCACCCCGTAAACGAGAGGAGTAGTGGCTCTGCTTCCTCGCCAGGGCCAGCGCTGCCCAGCCTTCCCCCTCAAGCCCGCGCGGATAACGGAACGCCTTCCGTAGATTGGGAGCAGTGTGGAGGTGACTGAGCCTTGGCTCTCCCGGGAGGGGGTGGGGGGCGTTTGGATGGGCGGAGAGCAGTTTAGTCCAGGACGGACAGAGGAGGGAATTGTGACCTGCTCAAGTCCACGGCTATCTCCTGGCAGAGCTGAACCAGAGCCTGGCTCTGGGAAGTCGCTTGCACGGCGTCTGCCCTCTCCGAAAGCGAGCTGGCGCTGCAGAGCCTCTGGGAGAGATTCAGGCTGTGCCTGACGTTTGAGGGCAGCAAAGTCCCTGGGCGTCCTTTAAAACACTCCCCACCCAGACGTGGCCATAGAATCTGCTCACTTTTAATGTTGTGCCGGCATATTGGCACCACTTTCTAAGGGAGAGATTGAAGCAGGAAGGTAAAAGTGCTTCCGTAAGAGATGACAACCAAACCAGGGCGGCGCTACCTGCCTTTCCTCAGTGCCAGCACCTTTAGAACCACCTGCGATCCCTGCTTCGGGGTCCGAGGTAGCCCCAACACTTTTCCCTGTGCGCGAGGAACACACCCAGAAGCTAAGGTCAAACATCAGGGTCTCTCACTGGTGAGGCCTGTCGTAAGGCCCTGAGCTTATTTTCACATCTGTGGTCTTGTATTATTTTTCTTAAAGAGGTCCCCTCCCCGTATTATACAAGTTCTAGGTTCCAGAAAACCTTCCTCTGGCCGTGGGTTCCACACTGGGTGGTATGAGCTTGTTATTCCTGATAGGTATTGGAAGCTCTTAGGATCTCAGAGGACTACTGGAATTGGTGGTCGGGTGAAGTGTTAGCATTATGTCAGTTTTTTCTTTGCATAACTTAATGGCATAGCAAACGAAACTGATTATTTAGACAAACAAGGATTCAATTCCAGCTCTCTTACTGAGATGCCCTGAACTCTTAGAGCCCAGTTCCTCTGTTAAAAGGGGCTAATACTACTTAGATCACAGAGTGATCATGAGTATTTAAGTTGCTGATTCGTTATGGGTCTGCTCACTGAGTTCGAGTGTTCTCAGGGGATACAGCAGAGCACAGAAAGGGCAAAGTCCGCACTTGCATGGGGTTTACCTTGTGCTGGGGCGGCACACAACAAGCATATGAGTAAATGGAAATGTATAATGTCAGGCAGTGGTAAGTGCTAGGATAGAATATAAAGCAAAGTGAAGGGACAGAGAGTGAACAGGAGCTGATTTTTAAGTGGGATGGATGGATACTTAGGTCTCTCTGAAAGAGTGACATTTATATGAGCAATGACAATTATGAAGTTAGGAGCAAACGTCTGAGGGAAGAGTATCCCAGATAGAAGGAAAGGGGCGGTGCAAAGATCCTCAGACATGGAGATTTCTGCAAGCCGAGGGACAGCAGGGAGGCTGGTGGGGCTGGAGGTGTGGCCAGGGGCCAGATTGCTAGGGCTTTGTAGGCGATGGTAAGAGTTTTGATAAAATGAGAAAACAGGTTTTTGAGTCTAGCTTCTTCCCCATCCTCTCTCCCCTGTTCCTAAACAAACTGCAGTGGGATTTTTAACATAATGGCAAACAACAGTTTGTGCTCTACTGATTTTTTAAAATGGATAAGCTGGTTTTTATCTATCTGTCAGATGTCCTGTGATCATTTGGAAAGTACAGTCTGAAGATATCAATTCAATTTTTGCAGTTACCCTTTTAAAAGAAATCATGCCACTCTTTCCCTTTCTTTCTCTTCCCTTCCAAATTCTGTTGAGTGTATGTCTGTCAATCCTGACAGGCAAGCCTGATTGCCACATAGATAGAAGAAAGTTTCTGGTTCACAAGATGAGGGGCTGTTGAGAAAAGTGAGAGAGAGAAACCACCAAGGAAGAGGGGTCTTAAAGTCAAACATGACCTCTGGGATTAAAGACCTCTGAGATCTTCTGCCCATTTATTTTTAGTTTTAGTTTTTGAGAGAGAGAGCGCCCGAGTGGGTGATGGGGCAGAGGGGAGAGAGAGAATCTTAAGCAGGCTCCACACTCAGTGTGGAGTGTGATGTGGGTCTTGATCCCATGTTCCTGGGATCATAACCTGAACTGAAATCAAGAGCCTGATGCTGAACCAACTGAGCCACCCATGCCCCCCACCTACCCCTTTTTTGTTGAATTATTTTGGGTTCTTTTGGTGTGGAGTTGTGTTGAGTTCTTTATATATTTTGGATATCAACCCCTTATCAGATATATCATTTGCAAATATCTTCTCTCATTCTCTCAGTTGCCTTTTTGTTTTGTTGATAGTTTGCTGTGAAAAAGCTTTTTTATTATGTTATAGTCTCAATAGTTAATTTTTGCTTTTGTTTTCCTTACCCGAAGACATATCTAGAAAAATGCTGCTGAGGCAGATTCCAAAAAGTTACAGCCTATGTTTTCTTCTAGGAGTTTTATAGTTTCAGGTTTTGCATTTAGGTCTTTAATCCATTTTGAGTTCATTTTTGTGTATGGTATAAAAAAGTGGTCCAGCTTAATTCTTTTACATGTAGCTGTCCAATTTTCCCAACACCATTTGTTGAAGAGGCTGCCTTTTCTCCATTGTATATTCTTGTCCACTTTCTTCTAGTTTCATTGTCCATATAAGCATGAGCTTATTTCTGGGCTGTCTGTCCTGTTCTTTTGATCCGTGTGTGTCTGTTTAGTGCCAGTACCTTACTGTTTGATTGCTACACCTTTGTGGAAAGCTTGGATTGTGATACTTACAGCTTTGTTCTTTTGTCTCAAGATTGCTTTGGTTATTTTGAAATAACTCAGACAGAGAAAGATAAGTATCATGTGGCATTAAAAAAAAGCAAATAAAAACAAATGGAATTGTAAATACAGAGGAGAAACAGGTGGTTTCCAGAGGAGAAGGGGTTGGGAGGGATGGGCAAAATAGGTGAAGGGGATTGAGTACAAATTTCTAGTTAAGAAATAACTAGAGATGAATAAGCACAGGATAGGCAATATAGTCAATAAAATTATAACATTATATACTGACGGATGGTGACCACACTTTTCTTGGTGAGCATTGAGTAATGTATATGTATGGAAGCCAGTTAGGAGACTCTAGATGATGTGATTGGCCTCTAGTCTGTGATTTTTGCAAAATCCCCTCAGATCACCAAAAGGTGTCATCAGGCAGAGTCTAAGGCCATCCAGAGGGAAGACCAGTGCATATTGGTCAGACATCTAGTTACAGAGGGGTTTCTTAAATCTTACTCAGGGGCCCCCAGAACATAGTGACTCCCTTAGCATAGAGTTTGAGGGAGGAAGAAACCATGAATAAATTATACCCCAGATACAATTCTCTAACATGGCTCAGGAACCAAAGCATGTTATTCTATGAGGCAGTGAGGCATAGAGATCAAAAGTGTGGGCTTTTGGAACAAGTCATGGTTGAGACATTTGCCCTCTGCTCTGCCACTTAGTAGCTCTGTGGCCTCAGGTGAGTTGCTTTATATCTCTGAGTTTCAGCTTTCCCCTCTGCAAAATGGGGCTAATAACAGTAACTTCTCCCATGGAATTGAGGTGAAGATTAAATTCCATGGAGAGTGGCTAACAAGGTGGTTGGTATGCAGTAAGTGCTCAGTATGTAAAAACGATTGTTACTATCCACACCATAAAATAATCTGCTTTATGTGCAAAGCCAGACCTGCCTGAAAGTGCCAAGGGGGCTGAAAAGTAGTCATTGAGCCTTACTTGCTCAACAGAATGTTGAATCTTGATATTAGTATGGGAATCTGTAAAGAGCTGTCCATTAGCTAGTCTTTCTTTGGGTCCTTGGTCTGCTGAGCTGAGAGAGGAATTTCTGTGGTGACTACAATGATTCAGAGAAAAGTGGAGGGGTGGAGGTGGCTTAGGCAGGGAGAGCCAACAATTACAATGAATTTTAAAACCGCCAGAAACTCAGGCTAAAGTGTTTTCACTGCCTGTCCCTGTGGCCTCCTTCTCTGTTGTAAGGATGCTGGGGGTTATTGTTCTTCTCTTGTATCTCACAGCATAGATCTCATTCTTCCCTCTCCTGGTACCTCTCTTTCCCTTTCATAGTTTCCATTCTTTCAGCACGTTCTTGCCCCTCCTCATCTTTCTTTCTTCTTTCTGCCTCTGTCTTGGATGTGGCCAAGATCCCTCAGGCACTAGTCACTGACCCTACACAGAGGAAAGTGATTTCTCAATCTTTGTAATAAGAACTTGAAATCTCACAAAGGGCTGCTGGAGATACAGAAGGGCAGACTCTGCCCTTGCAGTGCTCAAGGTGGTACTGAGCCAGGAACATGGAATAACCCTGATCCAAAAATTGGTATTATCTCCTCAAACCAGAGTCAATGAGAGTAACTCTGTTGATCAACCCCTCTCTGCCCCCTAGCCACCAGCTTGATCCTGACTTGTGTCATTCCAAGACCTTCCATTGCCATGTCTCTGTTCCTACTTTTCTCCTCCAAATAGATCATCCACCAAATCAAGAAAGGGAAACATATTTCAAGCCAGTGGCACTTTGAAATGGACTCCTGTCTTTTGAGACATCTCTTAGAATAGGTACCCAAACAAGCAAGGTCTGCTTCTTCCATGAATTCCTTCCAAAATATCCTTCAAGCCTAGTCTTTTTTACTAAACCACCCAGATCCTGTTTCTTCATTAAAATTGGGCTTCTGTAAAATTTACCATCATATGTATCATTTAGGATTAGTTGTAAATGGCGAAAACTCAAAACTAACTGGTTCAAACAAGATACAAGTCATTTTTACTTCACATAAATGGATATCTTGGGGGTTGGTCCAGAAGCTTCATGTTGTCATCTGAGACCCAGGCTGCTTCTCTGTTTTTCCTCTGCTGCCATTAGTATGTTGCCTCTGGTCTAAGATAGCTACCAGAGTTCTAGCCACTTCATCCCTTTTCTAGGCAACTGGAAAGAAGAAAGGAAAATGCATGCTGGGATACATAGAAACAATAGCTTCTACCACCATTTTTGGCACTTCTCTTTTTTTTCCTTCTGTTCGATGCCTCAAGACTGTGAGAAATCCTTCCTCTTTCCTCATTGTTCTCAAAGCAAATTGTATGCATCATGATCATTTATTAAAGTTAATTAACATTTATTACATCCCTATAATATATTCCCAGCACCTACTTCAGTGTTTAACACAAAGAAGATTAACAGAAGGTGGTGTCTCTTAGGATCATGAGAGGCTTATATGCCCACAAATAATTATGATGCAAGGTACAGTTCTGTCACTCAGCTGCAATGTGTGGGTAGGTTTTCGTCATACCACCAAGCAATTCCCTGACTCCTCAGTGTTTTACAATTAAACTCAGTTCTTATACTATCCACCCAGAGATAGCATCAGGTTCCATTAAGGGCATAGTCCCACAAGAATGCCCCTCCCTGCACCTGAAATGCCAATCACAAATCTCACTGACTGGCTGTAAATCAGATTTCTACACTCCCCTCCTTGGGTTTGATTAATTTGCTAGAGTGGCTCACAGAACTTAGGTAACCAGTTTACTCACTAGATTACTGGTTTATTACAAAGGTATTAAAGGATATGAGTCAACAGCCAGATGAAGGCATAGGATGAGGTCCAGAACAAAGGAGCTTCTGACCCCATGGAGGTGGGGCCTGGCACAGATGGCATATGGATGTGTTCTGGTTCACCAACCTGGAGGCTTCTTGGAAGTTCTCTAAGCCTGTGGTTTTGGGCTTTTAGGGAGGCTTCATTACACAGACATGACTAAGTAAGTCAATAGTCATTGTGGGGTGCCTGGGTGACTCGGTCCGTTGGGCATCTGACTTTGGCTCAGGTCATCATCTCGAGGTTTGTGAGTTTGAGCCCTGCATTGGGCTCTGTGCTGACAGCTCAGAGCCTGGAGCCTGCTTTGGATTCTGTGTCTCCCTCCCTCTCTGCCCCTTGCTCGCTCACAATCTGTCTTTCTCTCACACTCTGTCTCTCTCTCTGTGTCTCAAAAATAAACATTAAAAAAAATGTTAAATCGGTGGCCACTGGAAATTGGTTTAACTTTCAGCCCCTCTCCCCTCTCTGGAAGTTAGGGGACAGGACTGAAAGTTCCAACCCTTTTGATCACATGGTTGGTGTTTCTGGGAAACAGCCCCCATTAAGGTCATCCGGAAAGTCACACTATTAACAAAACAAAGACACCTTGATCTTAACTCAAGACCTAGGAAATTCCTGGGATTTTAGGAGCTATGTGCCAGGAACAGCGGGTGAAGACAAAATATGTATTCCTAATTATAAGTCACAATGTCACATGAGGTACAAAGTTCTATGACAGATATGTGGACATTGGCCACAATAGCACAGAAGAAGCTGGTTACTTGGAACAGAGAATGGGAAGATAAATGAGATGGCAGCCCCCCGACAGGAGAGAACATTCGAGCAGGGCTTTGAATGACATGCAAAATTCTGCCAAGTAAGAAGACAGGGAGGACTTTCAGAAGGAGTCCTGTATGCAAATATAGTGTAAGGTGAAAGTCCTGATAGTGTAGCCAATTCTTGTGTGTGACCAGAGTTCAAGATACATGGGTTGAGTGGCAGGAGAAGATGGGCAGTTTATCAAAAAGGTCTTGTAGGGGCGCCTGCGTGGCTTAGTCGGTTAAGCGTCCGACTTTCGCTTGGGTCATGATCTCGCAGTTCGTGGGTTCGAGCCCCGCGTCGGGCTCTGTGCTGACTGCCAGCTCAGAGCCTGGAGCCTGTTTCGGTCTGTGACTCCCTCTCTCTCTGACCCTCCCCTGCTCACGCTGTCTCTCTCTCTCTCCTAGAAATAAATAAAACATTAAAAAAAAAAAAAGGTCTTGTAGTCTATGCCAAGAAGTTTGAATTTCTTCTTGTATTCCAGGAACTCTTAAGTATAAACTTCCCTAAGACCCATTCAGTGTGCTCATTTATGATGCACATTTTCTTGTTCTTTCTCCTGGAAATTCTAATTCCATGGGAATTTCATTCTAACAGGCACCCTGAGTAATTCAGGAATTCCCCGCTTGGTGGTTTGGTAGCCGCAAGCCAGTGTTGGATTAAAGCGATACAGATGATGATCAGACTTGAGTTAAAGCAGATACAGATGATCAAACTTGGATTTTAGTGATAGAAAGGGTGGCATTGTGGGTGCCAAGAATGGAGGCAGGAGATATGTTAGGCAGCTCTGATAATTGTTCAGGTAAGACTTAATAAGTTTTGATTCTGAGGAGTGACAGTAGAAATGAAGGGTGTTGAGAAAATCATTTTGGAAGTGTGAGTGACAGGATCTGGTGACATTGATTGTGGTGGATTGAAAAATAAAAAGTTGAAAATAGCTCAGGTTTTTAAGCTTGAATGAGTTAGCAGATGGTGAGACTATTAAACAAGTTAGCGAAAAGGGAAGAAATAGGTTTGGGAAATAAAAAGTTTCATTTGAGAGCTTATTAAGTTGGGGATACCTGGAGGGGGCACTTCATTTTTCTTTGTATTACAGTATGGGTATGCATACCTACCCCAAGACACACAGACAATCACACCTCTCGTTATGTTGCAGATTCCTCTAGGGCACAGGTCTGACCTTGGTATTCGGCATATGCTTCACTTTCTCTGGCATGTGGTCACTTAGAATTGAAGGTGAGGAGGCATCCGTTAGAATAAGCATATGTCCCCTCCTCACCTACTTCCTAAAATGGTAGCATGGTGAAATATGATCTCTACCTCTGAGATTGTGAGGGAAATCATGATTCTCTTTGTTCTGTGAATCCAAAAGAAGTCCAAAGTTTTGATCAACAAAGAAAAACCATGATCACTTTGGGAAACGTAACCAACTATGACATTTCAATCAGGCCATCCCTTGGGTGCTGCTGTTCTCTTGCTTCTTAAGTGTGTCATTGTTTGCACATCTTTATGTTCATTGCCATACATATTTCCTCTTTTGTTTCTTTGACTTGGAATCATGGTTGAGTGTGTTCTCTTTCTGAAAACTATAATTCTTTGAACATGATAAACAAGGGTTTTTTTTTTAAATAATTATATGAATATCTCAGAGGCTATTCTATTCCAGCAGCCACCCCCTACCTCTTTCTTCCCTGTTCTTTTCTACTAATATCTTCTCCCTGACCTGCCTCAGACTTTCTTTTTTTTTTTTTTAAATGTTTTTATTTATTTCTAGGAGAGAGAGAGAGAGAGAGAGAGAGACAGCATGAGCAGGGGAGGGTCAGAGAGAGAGGGAGTCACAGACTGAAACAGGCTCCAGGCTCTGAGCTGGCAGTCAGCACAGAGCCCGACGCGGAGTTCGAACCCATGAACCGTGAGATCATGACCTAAGCGAAACGGACGCTTAACCGACTAAGCCACCCAGGCGCCCCTGCCTCAGACTTTCTAGGAGAAGCTGGACAGGAGTCATTAGTGTTCCTTTTGGCAGATACAACTGCTGCCTTAGAAAACAGTGATAAGTCAGGACCAAGGACAGTGGCAAAGTGGAGGTAGGGCTCAAGATTTAGACTTCACTCTTAAAACAGATGATTTGTATATCACAGGTGTTCCATAAACATTAAATCAAATTGAAAATATGAGTAGAAGAATTAATGCGAATTTCCATTAAATTAGCATAAGCTAGCCAATGTGAATATACTAGCTTTCTCAGCTTTATGTACAAAACTCTTATTTTCCTTCTGATACAAGTGAGAAGAAAACCATTGATCCTGAAACAATGCTGTTATCATATCTGAGGAGGAATCATATCCTTCTCTTTGCTTTGAGTGTGTACACGTGTGTGTATAGTGCTGATATACTCCTCAAGTGATATTTCGAATATCTTTTTAGAGCCACACAGAGTCATACTCCCTACTATTATGGTTTTATGTTCTTCTTTAAGAAAGTCCTACCTTTTAGTTTTGCAGGCAGTGCACAATAGTGGCTGTCAAAAGAACCAAATTCTTTCTAATCTCTGTATTGTCACTAAACACATTATATAAAATGGAGGAACTACCAATGGGAATTAAAGCAAATCTTAAAAGGGCTTAATTAAACATCCTTTAGAATTAAGAGTCACAATATTGACTTTCTGTCTTCAAGAACTAGTCATCATGCCCATTAGGAAAAAGAGCACAGAAATCTCCTAAAATGAAAGTAAAAGAGCCATGGAGAAATTAAACCCAAAGATGTTACCTTAGAAAAACTTTCTAAATAAAAGTCATGTAAGGAATGGATTCTTAGCATGCTATCCCTGAAGTCCAGTGGGCTTCCTAACATCTGTAGACACCACTAAATTATATGCAGAATTATGTGACAATGGATATTTATACATTTTTATTCCCCTTGAGTGAGATTTCCCACAGAGTACACAACTCAAAAAAGCATCAATAACTATCTTCTAGAAATCATTCTGGATCTTTGGACATAAAAATAATGAATACTGATTTCCTGGTTATCCATGGTAGTAATGTGTAACACTTAAGATTTGGTTCACTTGTGAGTGACAGTAAATCCCAAATAGCAGTAAATAAGATAGAAGACAGTTTATTCCTTTCTCATGGTTTTTGTTTCTGTTCTCTTGGAAGCAGACACCAAAAATGGAATTAAATGTACAAGGGTTTTATTAGGAGAAATGCCAAAATGAAAGGAAATGATGAGGGAGCTATAGAAGCTCAGGGAGACATTAGACCATAATGCAGGTGCCACCTGTGAAGAGGAGAGGGTGAGGAGGCTGACTGGGAGGGTCTAAGACTGCTGTGCAGTCTAAGGCACATTCATCAAAGCCATTGGGGATGGTTGACAGGGACTCCCATGTCTTTCCATAGCACTAAGCCATTGGTGGGGAGCAACCCATGAGAGTCATGGCCTCAATGAAAACCGAGGTGGTAGAAATCAAGGCACAGCAGTCTCTTGGTCAGCCACCCTCTTGTTGAAGGAGATCTATGAAACGCATTCTCAGGGCTGTCATGCTCATATAACAGAATCCCAAAGGTAGGTGGATCAGAGCTAGTAAAGCAGTGTCTCAACCTTATTAGGGAGCCAAGCTCCTGTGTCTTGCTGCCTCACCCTCCTCAGATGCAGCTTTCTCCCCATAGTCAGAGATGACTACCTGAACTGTAGCCATCATATCTGAATTCCAGAAAATTAAGTAAGGGATGAAGAAGGGGGCACCCCCTTCCTTTTGAGGACATTTCTGTCCTGAAAGTCATAGACAGCACTATGCTTACGTCCCATTGGCCAGCATTGTCATTAACCACCCAGCTACAGAAGAGTCTGGGAGAATGTAGTTTTTATTCTGGGCAACCATGTGTGGGGCTAAAAACTGGGGTTTCTTTTACCAAAGCAAAAAATAATGAGAGGACATATATGAGGGAACAAAGAGCAATTTCTGCCACTGAGAAGCAGAGAAATACAGTCAACATGGATAATAACACACAAACATTCCAAGAATGATTTACAATTAGACATTCTACTTTTTAGGTCATCAAAGATGCAGTTAAGGGTGAAAGCAAATGTGCAATATACTAATACTTTCAAATATTCAGGCCTTTATATTTACTCTTTTTATATGAGTCCCTTATATGACTCTCTTAGTTTGGCCTTGTTTTTGGCAATGTGATGTCCAGTTGTTTAGAAAGGGATGAGACTAGATATCTATAAGATTCTATAAGATTTGATAGAGTGGCCCACAGCACTCAGGTAACCAGTTTACTCACTAGATTACTGGTTTTATTACAAATAATAGGGTATTAAGGGCTATCAATCAATAGCCAGACGAAGACATAGGCTGAGGTCCAGAACAAAGGAGCTTCAGACTCCACGGAGGTAGGGCCTGGCATGGGTAGCAATCAAGAATCTGTAAGATTCTAAATAATAGCAGCTAAGACCTCATTTGAAGCTAACTATATATTCAAGAATCTTTGATGGTGATGTCCTCTAAGGTCAGAGCTATTCTGGAAAGAGAATTTTGGAAAGCACATTATCTTCAACTATACTTTTTGCAGTTCTACTCACAAGTACTAAGTATGGCTGTGGAGTGGGAGGCTATCGCACCTGCCTGGTGATGATATCATGCTATAACTCCATTATCAAGAGGATAATATACCTTGCAGCAAAGTCCAGATATGGTTGTATTTTTTGGAGTCTTAAATTTTGTTTTATTCCTTCACTTGATAGTATGTATTAAGCACCTACTATGTGACAAGAACTGTGCTAGGCACTGGGGGTACAATGATGAACAAGATAGACATGTTCCCAGGAATATGAATAGGTTAGAAAAAAATATACCATCCATGAGGATAGCATATGGTCAAAGAATCCCCTGTTGAAAGTTTAAAGGCTCTCTGACTTCCTGTGCTGTCTGGGGAGGAAAGGAAGGGATGAAGTGGTAGCGAAGGATAATGCCATCATCACACTTTTGTATTACTGTTACAGCCTACTAACTGATGTCCTTGCTCCCATCCTTGCCCCATCCCCTCCCACTACCACATGGTCAATCTCATATATCAGTCATAGAGATCACTTTCAAGTATAAATCAGATCACCATACTCTCCTTCATTGATTTCCCATTACATTTAACATCCCTTTATGTTTGATATTTATCCTTCCTCATGTTTGCCAAGTTTCTTGGATCTGTGAGTTGATGTCTTCTATCAGCTTTGGAAACTTCTCAAGCCATCATCTCTTCAAATATTTATTCTCTCTCTCTTCTCTTCCCCACCTCTCTCCCCCTTCTCTCCCTCCTCTCTCCCCTTTCCTCTCTTTCCTCTCTCCCCCTTCCTGACTCTCCTCTCTACCCCCTCCTTTCTCTTGGACTCCACTTATGCTTATCTTAGATGATTATATATCATTCTATGGATCTCAGATGACGGCTAAGTATCTGAGCAGTAGTAAGATTTCAGAGATCTGCCTGTATTCCACAGCCAAGCCATCTGCTTCCTGAGCTCTGGATGATCCCTCCCTTTACAGCCTACTGCCCACCTTTGAGTTCACCAGGGTGTTCTCTTTGCTCTCCCATCTCACATCTATGCTTTGGGAGATCTCTTGCAGCCATTCCTCCCTGCCTATAGCCTCTGGAGGGTGGAAACTGTCCTACGCTCTGTGAAGCATGAGTGTCTTCAGTTTTCTCTCAATTCTCCTGCTTACCCCCCTCACTCATCTTCCTCATCTAAGAGTCCATGTGCATGAAGAGTTGTTTTCAGCTCTCCTTCCCTACCCCTAGTTTTAAGGTCTTACCCTACTTTTAGGGTATTACCCTCAGCACTAAGTGGAGTTTGGTGGGGAAGAGTTTGGGGAAAGTGAAGTCCTGCTTTGTATTTTAATTTGTGACATCAGTCCATATTAAACCTTTGTTGGAAGTTGGTCTGGTTTCTCCTTACTCATCCTCCGTTCATTTCAGTTAGAGATGAAAACGCTGTTTTCTCATCGCTCTTATGAAGGACCTGTACTTAATGGAGTTTAGTTCACTTAAGTTTCTTTACATACTCAGCATCTGATGAGTTTAAAAAAAAAAAAAACTATAACGCTATAGCTTATGTGGCTTGTTTTGGATTTTAGAATGAGAGTGAAGGTCTCCTAGAACTTTCTAGACAAAGCCTTCCAATTACCTACCTTGCTCCTGCCTGTCTCTCAGCCTAGAATCCTACCATTCCTCCTGTATTCACTGTGCTCCAACCTCCCTGGCCTTCTTTCTGTCATGTTTTCTGTCCCTGAACATCCCAAGCTCATTCCTGCCTCCTGTGCATGTGTTGTCCTCTACCTGGGATGTTTGCTTCGCTAACCTTTCATGTCTGGCTCCTTCAAATCATTCAGGTTCTAGGAAAAATGTTACATTATCAGCCTTCTTTGATCACTTTAAAATAGCAATGCCCACCTTAACTCTGCAACTCCTTATTCCCTTAGCCTATATTAATTTATTCATAGCACTACTCACTATCTCAGTTTATGTATATGTATGTATGTATGTATTGTCTATGTATATATGCTATGTCCGTCTTCCCTCAACTAAAATATATTCTCTAAAAGGGCAGGAATTTTATCTGTCTTGTTCACCAATGAATCATAGTGCCTGGAACTTCTCTGAAGGATCTAAAGGGGGTAACCTTTATTTGAGTGATTCCCATTCTGGACTACACACTGAAATCACTGGGAATCACATAGTAGACAATAAATATTTACATTTAATTATAAATGAATAATATTCTCCTAATATTTCTTTTGTGTCTATGGATGCAGTACTGTTTAAAAACCTATATATTTTGCTTCTAAAAAATGGGCATGAGCTGAAGACAAAATGTACTTGTAAAGCCTGAAGAATTGTATAAAACTCACCATATTGGAGGTGCTGGGTGAATGCTCAGTTCTGTGCTTCAGAAAGCATGGCAGGCCCCACAGAGTGAAATAGTCGAACAGTCTGAGCCTGAGCTGGCTGCTTGGTCACTGCCCACACATGAAACTAAGCTGGAAGCCAGGGGTGAAACCTGGGGTGTGTGGCTTTTTTGTAACTGATTTCTGAGAAGTCAGTTGAAAGACGAGACTTTTTCTTTCGGAAGTAAACCCTGACATTGCCAAGTTTGTTTTTCGTTCAAATTATATAGGGCCTATCTGTCTTACATCTTCCAAACTCAAAAAAATGAGAGCATTGAGGGTTATAATTTTATAGCTTTTTTACAAAGTGGAAAATAATCTGATTTTAAAGCTGAATGAAAATCTCAGCTGCCAGAACAATTTGTTAAATACAGGGCTTGTACAGAAGACAGATAATAGGAGTTTTAATAATTTTGGAGATCTTTCTCATAAGGCAGCACCTTGTTAGGACTTTGTCCCAAATAAAAGGACACCTTACACTACTGGCTCTTTAAATTAATTATACATTGGCCATAAAAATGCTGTTCTTACATGTTTTTATCTAGGTTAAAGAAGTTCACTTTGAGGAGAGGATACAAGAGGGAAAAGATAGAGGCGACATAGAGAGTAACCAAACATTACATTCTCCAGACTTGAAGGACTCTCAGTTCCTGTTTACGTCCTATGATACCTCATTACTTGGAGGAAGTGAACTCTGCCTGGATGCTCTTATGAGACCTGGCTGTTCACAGCCAAGAGACATTCTTTCATTTAATAGATGCTGCTGAGCTCCTCGTGTTGCAGTGTAGAAGACAGCTTCCAAAATGGGGTTTCACTTTTGAAGTTAGACTCCAAAGAGAAAATGCTAAGAAGGAAAAGGTTTGGTAGAGAAATAGGCAATGTTTCCTTCTTGCATGTCTTTTGGATTGCACTTGGTAAACAAACTTCTGTGTGCTAAAGTGATAGGGCAGTGGTGGGCAGTTAGAAGGCACTCAGGAGGTTTTGTGTTGTTTTGTTTTTTCAACTTGAGGGCAATTTGCTTCATTTCTCTGAAGAACCTAAAGGAGGTAACCTTTATTTGAGTGATTCCCATTCTGGACTACACACTGAAATCACTGGGAATCTAGAAAATATATGTCTCTGCTCTTGGTCTGAGGTGCTTCTTGGGCCTTGGAAAATTTAAACTTTCTCTAGTGATTCCAAAGGCTGAGAACCTCTAATTACTGGTAAGGACCAGTAATCACAGTCACTTGTCTGAGAAAAGGAGACACCTAGAATGAGAAGGGTTGTCCAGGGCCTCTCCTCCAATTTTAATGTGTAAGCAAGTTGCCTGAGGATCTTGTTAAGGTGCAGGTTCTGATTCAGTGCGTCTACGGTGGGGCCCAAGATTCTGCACTTCTAACCTTTCTATGCTTCCAGGAGAGGATCGCCAAGTGTCATGGCACACAGTGTGGATTCAGCACTTCTGGGGCGGTGGTGTCCATCTGTACATTGCTGAGGAACCCTCCAGGGCCCTCTCTGTATCAGTTAACTGATGCCCTTGATAGTAGGTTATTTGTGTGTGAGTGTGTGTGTGTGTGTGTTTTAACATTTTTTTAAATGTTTATTTTTGAGAGAGAGAGAGACAGCATGAGCAGAGGAGGAGCAGAGAGAGAGGGAGACACAGAATCTGAAGCAGGCTTCAAGCTCTGAGCTGTCAGCATGGAGCCTGATATGCAGCTTGAACGCACACACTGTGAAATCAGGACCTGAGGCAAAGTCCAAAGCCCAACCGAATGAGCCACCCAGGCACCCTTGTGTTTTTATTTTTAAATAATGGCGATGGTGAGAGCTGATATTAGATACTTACCATGTGCCACATGCTATGTTAATACTGTATAAAGACTATCTCATTTACTCTTTATGATACCTTTATAAGATAGGCGTTATGTCCATGTCATAGATGGAGAAAGTGGGGTTTAGAGAGTTTCATTTATTTAAAGTTATACCACCAATAAGTAGAAGAGTTACTTTGTTCAAATCAGGATTCAAACAAGATCCACACATTGCACTTGGCTGATATAGTTCTTGTCTTTCTTAATTTATAAAAGTCTCCTTCCTTTTTTATTGTTTGCTTATTTTTACAAAGACAGTTTATTCATTTACTCTTGGAAAGGGTCCAATTTTCTCCACATGCCACTCTCTACCACCACTCTCTCCTTGGAGTGGGTGCTTTTAAGATCATAGTAGATATCAGAGGGCTGTTGATGAATACTACATGAGATCAAAGAGATTGAGATATTCTGGTGATATTTATTTAAAATAACTGTCTTTATCCAGTCTAGAGTGATTTTATCAAGTTTAGCAGCTCAGTAGTGTGGGGGAGGGGAGGATGTCTTCATTAACAAGAGTCTAAACAAATTTTAAATTAAAAATTTTTTAAATATTCATTTACTTTTGAGGGAGAGAGACAGAGCACAAGCAGGGGAGAGGCAGAGAGAGAGGGAGACACAGAATCTGAAGCAGGCTCCAGGCTCTGAGCTGTCATCAGAGTCCAACACAGAGCTCTAACTCATGAACTGTGAGATTATGACCTGAGCCGAAGTCAGACACTTAACCAACACCAGACACCACCCCCCCCGTCTTTTTTTAACTAAAAAAAAAAAATTAAGCAGTTTTTAAAAATAATAGCCTCCCAAATTCTATTTCTGGTGAAACTCTTCATGGCTCCGTCTGATTTTTCCTCCTTCCTCCTGAGAACCGTATTTCCCTGCCAGAGAAGAGGAGGTTAAATCTCATGTTTCTAGTTCCTTTGCATACATGGAAGACCATAGCAAATGAAAGTAACAAGGAGAGATACAGCACATAAACTATCTCTTGCCTGATTTCCTTTAGATTCTATTGTGCATTAGATCTCATGGCTGTTTATAACATGAACAAGTGATGAGGGAGTTTTCAAATTTTAGAGTGTTTAAGACTTCTGTAGGGAATTTGTAGAGTAAAAATTAAACTCTGGGATTAAACCCTAGAGGAACTTGCTCCAGGGGCTTTGTTTTTCAATAAGACCCTAGATTTGGGGGTAGGGGCACAATGTGGCCTGTGGACCACTTGAGAGAAACACTGGCCTAATGATTTATTGTAAATAAATTGTGTACCCAGTTGCTTCCAAAGTTTGATAATTGCCTTTGCTGCTATATAATGACTTCAGTCTGTTAACTGAAGCTTAGTTTTTGAATGTGCCTGTAGACCAAGTTTTTAGCTTGAAATCATTGTGTTCTTTGAGCACCTAGCATAAGCAGGAGATACAAAACTGTTTACAGAGAGAAAACGCAAATAACTGTGTTGAACTGTTGAACTCTACCTCAGGACTCTCAACCCAGTACCCCAAGTTGCTGACAAAGAATATCTGACTTTGTAGCTTAGGTAGACTGAAATGTCAAACAGGGCTTTCTTCTTGGATGCAGCCCTTACGTCCATTATGATTTCACAGACTGTGTCTCTCTCTAGGTTACTTGAGTAACATAGTTGAGTTTTTCTCTTTCAGGTAACCTATGCCATAGCTCCAGATATAGGCCCATAACTGACGCATGCAAGACTTTCTGTAAAGTAAGTAGAAAGGAACACTTTATTGAATGTGTCTTTTTCTAACGAAACAAAAGAATTATCAGATGTGATTAGGGAAATAGCCGTTGTTACTAATACATGGCCACTTCTCATCCCAAGGTATGTTATTGCTGTTTGTTATTTGATCTTGTGTAGCTGCTTACTCTTATTCACTGAACTTGCCCTGGTAGTCACATAATGGGCACTTGAGCACTTTGATGTTAGCTGTGGGTCATTGTTTCAAATGACCTGATCTGTCAGTTGTGTTGCTATATACTAACAAGCTATCAGAAAAAGAGATTAAGAAACAATTCATTTATTATAGCTTTGAAAACAATAAAATACTTAGGAATAAATTCAACCAAGGAAGTGAAAGATCTATACACTGAAAAAAAGAAAGACGTTGAAAGAAATTGAGGAAAGCAGAAATAAATGGGAAGCTATCCAACATTAATGAATTGGAAGAATTAATATTGTTAAAAAGTCCATAATACCAAAGCAATCTACAGATTCAATGCAATCCCTAATGAAATTCCACTGGCAATTTTCCTAGAAATAGAAAAAAGAATCCTAAAATTTACACAAAACCAAAAAAAGACCCTGAATAGGTGACACAGTTTTGAGAAAAAACAAAGCTGGAGGCACCACACATCCTGATTTCAAACTATTTACAAAGCTATAGCAATCAAAACAATATGGCACTGTCATGAAAACAGACCCACAGACCAATGGAACAGAAATGAAAGCCCAGATACAAAGTCATGCATATATGGTCAACTAATCTTTGATGGGGTGCCAAGAACACACAAAGGAGAAAGGATAGTCTCTTCAATAAATGGTTTGGGGAAACCTGACTGAAATTGTACCCTTATATTACACCACTCACAAAACTGAACTCAAAATGTATTAAAGACTTAAATGAAAAACTTGAATCCATAAAACTCCTAGAATAAAAGGGAGAAAACTCCAACATTGTTCTTGGCAATGATTTTTGGATATGAAACAAAAAGCACAGGCAACAAAAGGAAAAATAAACAAGTGGTATTACTTCAAACTAAGGTTCTGCATAATGAAGGAAGCAATCAACAAAGTGAAAAGTCACACTACAGAATGGGAGAAAATACTTGCAAACCATGCATCTAGTAGAGAGTTAATATCCAATTATATCAGGAACTCATGCATCTCAATAGCAAAAATAAGTAAATAAAACTCCAGCAATCTTATTAAATAATGGGCAAAGGGTCCAAATAGACATATTTTTATAAGACCTATAGCCATCCAGGCGCCCCACACAAAGGATTTAAACTAGTTAGAGTTGCCTGATGACCATAACTCCTTTTATTTTCTCTTTTTTAAGACAAGTCCAAAATTCTTCTCAGAAGAGGGGTCCCTGCTTTTGGATTTAACTCAAGAATTGATATTTTCCTCCAGAGCTACTGGTAAGGCAAACTTGAGCTCATTCTAGAGCAATTCATTGTGAGATGTTTAGGAAGAGTATTTGCTTATGGATCTTCCCAAAAGCTGATTGGCAATAGGTAATATCTGTCTGCCATTCTTAGCCCATAGTCTAATGAATATGGGACTAAGGCAGAGACACATGAATAAGGGTGGAGCAATCGTGAGGGGACAGTTGAGTATAAAAAGCACCAGATAGTATGTTAAGAAAATGTCATGGGGGCGCCTGGGTGGCTTAGTCGGTTAAGCAGTTAAGCGTCTGACTTTCGCTTAGGTCATGATCTCGCGATTCGTGGGTTCGAGCCCCGCATCGGGCTCTGTGCTGACTGCCAGCTCAGAGCCTGGAGCCTGTTCCAGTCTGTGACTCCCTCTCTCTCTGACCCTCCCCTGCTCACACTGTCTCTCTCTCTCTCTCTCCTAGAAATAAATAAAACATTAAAAAAAAAAGAAAGAAAGAAAATGTCATGAAATGACATCACAACATTTATAAATATAGACACTTTCTACTTCGAGCTTTGTTGGAGTTTAGTCTTCCATAGAATTATTTGACAAAATTACACGTATTAAAATATTTCTTTTTTTTTTTTAATTTTAGAGAGAGAAAACATGAGCAGGGAAAGTGGCAGAGGGGGAGAGAGAGAGAGAGAGAGAGACAGAGAGAGAGAGAGAGAGAGAGAATCTTAACCAGGCACCAGGCTCCATGTGGAGCCTGATGCAGGGCTCATTCCCACAATCCTGGAATCATAACCCAAGCTGAAAACAAGAGTTGGGTGCTCAACCAACTGAGCCACCCAGGCGCCCCACATATTAAAATATTCCTAAACATTGAAGAAGAGGGAGAGAATACTCAAGCCAGGAAAAAGAGCAAAAGGACACCATTGCAAATGAGCATGAAGCTCTGTGTGGCACCACCTGGCCGATGGAGAGGAAGGAAAATGCAGAAGGCTGCATCTCTGCCACAAGCCCATGGGAGGAAGCATCCCAGAACCCTGGGAGGAACGCTTCTTAGAGCTGAGAGAAATGTATCACTTGGGTCTTTATACGAGACTTTTTAAAAATGTTTTATTTATTTTTGAGAGAGAGATAGAGACAGCGTGAGCAGGGGAGGGTTTGAGAAAGAGGGAGATACAGAATCAGAAGGCAGACTCCAGGCTCTTAGCTAGCTGTCAGCACAGGGCCTAACGCGAGGCTTGAACCCAGGAACTGTGAGATCATGACCTGAGCTGAAGTCAGACGCCCAGCCGACTGCGCCACCCAGGCGACCCGTGAGACTTTAAACAGTACACCTAATGTTTATTTTTTATAATTAAAGATTTTAAATATAAAATTAAAGGCAACAAAGGCTGTTATTTTTAATAATATAGGAATATTGACTAGAGGAGGGTGAATAGAAGGCATAAGACTATAAGGTAGAAGTTTTAAGTGATGTCCCTTGATTCACCCGAGAAGTTGTATTAGTTTGCTATTAATTGGAGGAGTCTACACTTGGCTTTATTTTTTTCTTCTTTGGACTACCTGATGACAGTATGTCACTTACACATGATGTTATCTTCCATTCTCAGAAGCTGGATATAACCCCTCTGGTTCTTAGTTGACTCCTTCTATAATGAGATAATACCCTCATAAGCAATATTAAAAGAAAAATACCCTTCAGAAGCAATATTAAGAAAACTTTGTGACTCTTATTAAAGTGATCATACTAATTTCTATATTACATGAAGAATATTCTTGGCTTCTAGTCTAGTGTGGTCAGCTGGTTGTAGCATGGGATTAATTAAGCCAGTATGCTTCAAGTGCCCTTCGAATATAGAAAATTTATTCAGAGAAATCCTTTTAGTTGTATGCTCCCTAGCCAACAATCTTGTAACTTTGTCACAAGGAGGATCAAGAGAAAGAATGCCTGGGTGGTTACTACCATCACTAAGGTGACTACGAGGCAGTCTTCCCCACATCCCTCTGAAGCACTAGGGACCCACTGAACCCTTTTCCTGTGATGACCCCTTCCACAATAATCTGGTGGAGTGGCTGCCATCATCATGTTATAGGTGAGAGAAATGAAGCTGAATCCAGAGAAGAAAGTTAACTACATGAAGGTAACCTTCAACAAGTGGAAGAGATGCTCTACTGAGAGAAAATATGTTCACCTCATTAATGAGCTTTCTGCATACCACCTAGACAAACAACAGTGAGAAACAAAATAACTGAGTAGTGTTAAACAAAATTCTCTACAGCTCTAACTGAAATTCTTCTCCAAGCTCACAAGCCATTAACAGTCAGCCTGGAGAATGCCCAGCAAGCCTATGTGTTGTTAATTTGGGTTGTCTCCCTCTAGTCTATGGTTTTTCGGCACAGGGTTGCTGCCTCCACTCTGGATATCACCACAGCCCCCAGTCCCCTCCAAGACTATTCTGGCCTATTTTAAATATCTACAATGGTTCCACTTTTCAGGACCCTGTTGTGTGTCCTAGGCTTGCAGACAAGTATGAGAGTGCTGTAGAAGATCTTCGTTCCAGACATCTCTGCAGTACACTAAACTACCAGGTTAGTGCCTTTTGTTTTGTTTTGTTTTAATTCAAAAGCCTATGGCTCCTTTACCTGGACACTCCACTTACCTCTCAGTGATTCTCAAGCTTTAGAAGCTCAAGCTCCCCTTTTGGTGAACTTAACTTTAGTGTTTTTAATTTTAATTAACTTTAGTGTTAATTAAAATTTCAAACTGAATGAAGAATCAGGACTAAAAATAAAACTAGCAATGGTAGTTTTTAAAAAATGCCTGTTTAAAAAAAAATGCCTGTTTTGATCTCAAAATTCATGTATTTTCCTCTGTGGCCTTGTACCACTGACATGAAGGAGCTGACTAGCTTGCCACATGCTTTCTGCCCTTGGCATTGTGGAAGCTAGTCAACAACCAGAGTCACATTCCATGTCAAGACCATGGGGCTGCTCTGATTTCATTTATAGAGGAGCAGAAAACCCAGCCCTTGGAGGCTGGTGAAAATGCAGTTAACAGTTTTCTAAAAGAGCTACTGATTTTTTTTTTAATAAACAGAAGTGTTTGTTCTCCCAGTCTCTGTTCTCCAGGTGTCTTTTCTGGGAGTCACATTTAGAGTTGAATCAAACCAAGTTCTAAGAGTTATTCAAGCTCTCCTAATGAAAGCTGCATTTTGGAACAGAATTCCTCATGACTTTCAAATGGAGTTTTCTACCGCAACATCATAAAAATATCACCTGAAGCCAGCCTGTTAGTAAACTGGATAAGATTTGATGTGTTTTTCCTTGAAATTATCATCAAGAAACTTTACCTTGAAAGTTTTATTAAGTCAAGAACATGATGAGGCTTTTTAAAGCATCAATTCATTGACTCTGTTGTTGGGTTTAGTTGTAAAAGCTTACAGTATGTCGTAATGAATGTTGCAGTTGGTATATATCTCTTGGGGTTTTAGGTTCAATATATTCAAAATTTCAAGGACACCAAAGTCCATTGAAAGTGATGATACTGAAAGTTTAAAAAAGCTGCTATCTTTTCTGGTGCTCTGTAAAATATGGCAGTTGCAACCTTTGGCTTACAAATACCTAACGTTGCTTTGACAATGCAGTAAACCTCAGAAAGGAATACCAAGAAATTAATGAGCATCCAGATCATCCAAAGAAAACCAATAATCTTCACACAGCTGATAATCATAAAAGGGAGCTTGTTATTACAGATTGCAAGGCCGAGTTTGGGAAGCAGTTTATCTCCCACTCAGATGTGTTTTCTTCTTGTTTTCCCTTGGTTTTTCACACACTATCACAAATATCTACATTGCTAGAGCAACTTCAGCACTCATAACAAGCATTTTTTCCCCAAATAAGTTCATTTACTTTGAAAGCATTTTGACACAGCTTTGAGAGATCACCAATTTGAGGAGATCAACCCTTTCCCCTGTGGTACCTTCAGTCACATAACAGGCAGAAGCAAGGAGTGAAGTATATAGCCTCTTCCACCAGTAGATTCATCCCAACTTACTGCCAAAAAAAAAAAAAAAAAAAAAATGTACCTTCAGCTAGCATAATCAATTGCATATTTGATTATAGAGTAGGAGAAAGATATATTTTGTGGGATTTTTCTTCAGTCTTTTCTCAGGTCTCACACAGCAGGGTTTCAGGAGGCTTTTTTTCAATACTATGATATATTTCATTATTGACAATAAAAAGTGTTATGTAAGAATGTGTTTCCTTAATGTTTAAGCTTATAAATTACCTGGAATTTTGCTCTTCGGGATGGAAAAAAACTCATAGGATCTTTTAAAAAATAGTTAATTGCCAAGTTAGCTAACATACAGTGTATACAGTGTAGTCTTGGCTTTGGGAGTATATTCCTGTGATTTATCACTTACATACAATACCCAGTGCTCATCCCAACAAGTGCCCTCCGATGGGCATCTCATAGGATTTTTCTTAAAAGGTGTGGTTTGGGGTACCTGATTGGCTTGGTCAGTTAAGCATCCGACTCTTGATTTCAGCTCAGGTCTTGATCTCATGGTATGAGGGAAAAAAAAGGTGTAGGTGATATACACTCAAGTTGAGAGCCCAGCACAGAATCACAGCACAGTACTTTGGGGGTATTTTACAGAAAGAGTCAATCCCTACCATCTGGAACATGAAAAACCATACTTGATGGAGCCCTCATACATTTTTTTTTCTCTTGATCACCATCTCAGCTCCTCAAAGGAGAGAGACAAAAGGCCTGCTGGGAGCACTTGGTCCTGAGGACAGAGTGATGAGCTGTGTCAGTGGGGCTGGTGTGTGTTGGAGCTGTGTCAGATCCCCATTCATGCCTGAACCTCCATATGTAAAAGTTCCTCCCAGTTTCCCTCTTTCCCTACATTCTTGGCCTAACGTTTATCTTCATTTAATGGTATCTCAGCCAAGTTCTAAATTATTTTCCTTCATAATCTTCTGCTTTCTAGTTTATAAATTCAGGATGAACACAACTTCCCCAAATTAGCCAATGTTCCTTTTTCATGCATTGTATTATAGTAACTACAAAACTGAAGTTTACATTTAAATGGAATAAATATGGACACTAAAATAAAAAATGTCTATCGGTAAGTGTATATTTTACTGTAGAACAGTACATTTTTTAAAAAAATTTACATCCAAGTTAGTTAGCATATAGGACAATAATGATTTCAGGAGTAGAATCCAGTGATCCATCCCTTACATATAACACCCAGTGCTCATGCCATCATTAATGTCCCTTGCCCATTTAGCCCATCCCCCCTCCAACAATCCTTCCCTCAGTTTGTTCTCTATATTTAAGAGTCTCTTATGTTTTGTTCCCCTCCCTGTTTTTGTATTATTTTTGCTTCGCTTCCCTTATGTTCATCAGTCTTATATCTTAAATTCCACATGAGTGAAGTCATATGATAATTTGTCTTTCTCTGACTAATTTCGCTTAGCATAATATACTCTAGTTCCATCCATGTTGTTGCAAATGGTAAGATTTCATTCTTTTTGATTGCTGAGTAATACCCCACTGTATATATATATACCACATCATCTTTATCCATTCATCTGTCGATGGACATTTTGTGGCCATTGTCAATAGCATTGCTATAAACATTGTGGTGCATGTGCCCCTTTGAAACAGCACAACTGTATCCTTTGGATAAATACATAGTAGTGCAACTGCTGGGTCATAGGGTAGTTCTGTTTTTAATTTTTTGAGGAACCTCCATACTGTTTTCCAGAGTGGCTGCACCAGTTTGCATTCCCACCAGCAATGTAAAAGAGTTCCTCTTTCTCCACATCCTCACCAACATCTGTTGTTGCTTGAGTTGTTAATTTTAGCCATTCTGATGGGTGTGAGGTGGTATCTCATTGTGGTTTTGATGATGAGTGATTTTGAACATCTTTTCATGTGTCTGTTAGCCATCTGGATGTCTTCTTTGGAAAAGGGTCTTTTCATGTCTTTAGTCCATTTCTTCACTGGAGTATTTGTTGTTTGGGTGTTAAGCTTGATAAGTTCTTTATACGTTTTGGATACTAACCCTTTATCTGATATGTCATTTGTAAATATCTTCAGCCATTCCATTGGTTACCTCTTAGTTTGCTGATTGTTTCCTTTGCTGTCCAGAAGCTTTTTATTTTGATGAGGTCCCATTAGTTCATTTTTGCTTTTGTTTCCCTTCCCTCTGGAGACGTGTTGCATAAGAGTTGCTGCAGACAAGCTCAAGGAGGCTTTTGCTTGCTTTCTCTTCTAGGATTTTGATGGCTTCCTGTCTTACATTTAGGTCTTTCATCTGTTTTGAGTTTATTTTTGTGTATGGTGTAAGAATGCAGAACAGTAAATTTTGTATGGAATACGAGTAAGTTCATAGCATCCTACACGTGTATCTTGTGCAAAGTTAATTTTAGAAATCACTCTCCTTTTGCATATAATTGTCAGTCAACATTTGGTTGATATTTTACTTTTTATCATTTATATTATAAAGATAGTAGGTTTTAATTTTTTCCAAATAACCAATAAAAATGCTGAACATGTTTTCAAATTACACTTGCCACTCTCCATTTCTCTCTCGATATTCCAGGCCTGTCCCTGCCTGGATAGCTTCTTTTTTTTTTTTTTTTCCCCCTGGGTTCCTGGATAGCTTCTGATTGATCTGAAGCCAAAAGTTTGTTTCTTGAGTCCCTCAAATTGATTGACAGTGAGCCAAGACCACTCTTCTTTAGTTCTGTGAGCAGCAGAGGCCATTGGAGAAGTGAGTTTTTCAGTTACCTTTACGTGAGTTTCCTCATTGTTGCTCGAATTTTCCTGGAATTTCCACTTCCCACACTTCTGTCACCAGCCCCCTTAGCAGTCATAGCATTCATTCTGGTCTCTGAGGTTGGCCTCTGTCCTTTCCCTTATAAGACCCCTCTTTTTTCATACATCCATTTCTTCTCCCAATAACCAACCAACTGGGAATGCTACCAACTCTCATATTTTAAATACTGGCAAAAATATGTTTCTTAATCGTCACTTCCATTAATGAAACATATTTAAAGTATTTCTAGAGCTAGTAGCAAGACATTTTATTCCATGGGTCTCTAAGAAAGAGTAACATTAAAATCATTTATTAAAATGCAGGTCCCGAGGCACCTGGGTGGCTCAGTCGGTGAAGCATCTGACTTCGGCTCAGGTCATGATCTCACTGTCCGTGGGTTCAAGCCCCGTGTCTGGCCATATGCTGCCAGCTCAGAGCCCGGAGACTGCTTCAGATTCTGTGTCTCCCTCTCTCTCTGACCCTCTCCTGCTCATGCTGTCTTGCTCTCTCTCTGAAATAAATAAAAAACATTAAAAAAAATTTTTTTTAAATGCAGGTCCCTTTGCCTTCATTCTTTTTTTTTAAGTTTATTTATTTTTGAGAGAGAGACAGAAAGAGTGGAGGAGGGACAGAGGGGGAGGGAGAGAGAAAGAATGTCAAGCAGGCTCCACGCTGTTAGCAAAGAGCCTGGTGTGGAGCTCAAACCCAGAAACCACAAGATCCTGACCTGAGCGGAAACCAAGAGTCAGACGCTTAACTGAGTGAGCCACCCAGGCACCCCCATTCTTTTTTTTTTAATGTTTTTTTTTACTTTTGAGAGAGAGAGACCAAGCATGAGTGGGGAAGAGGTAGAGAGAGATGAAGACACAGAATCTGAAGCAGGCTCCAGGCTCTGAGCTGGCAGCACAGAGCCCGACATGGAACTCGAACTCACAGACTGCAAAATCATGACCTGAGCCGAAGTCAGATGCTTCACCGACTGAACCACCCAGGTGCCCCATTTTCTTTTAATATTTATTTTTGAAAGAGAGAGAAGCACAAGTGGGGAAGGGGCAGAGAGAGAGGATCTTCGTCTTCGTTCTTTATCAAGGCTATTTAAATTATGAGTTTTATCAATTATTTCTTAGCTTCTTGGCATAGGAAAAGAAGGACCCTTTTTTTGACAGCATGCCCTCAATATGTTATAAAACATAGTCATGGTGTTATCATGCTCTTCTGAAAAATATTATGTATGTCGTTGCTTAGATATAATAGTAGAATAATTTTGATAATAAAATGTAAAGAAATAATGAGCATTAAAAGAATATAATTTTACATTTTCAGAAAGAAATCTTTATATTAACTTACTTTCATTAATGGAATTTGCATTAGAGATATTTGTGTTCTGTATTCACAAAATGTGAGAAAAAATAACAGCACCATAACTATACATGCCAATTTGCCTGCTATATTTTTGAAATGGGCTTATTGTCCTGATGTTATTATTAAGAGTGACTATTTTCAGTTTCAAAAGTGTTCTGTTTTTGATGTTAATTATATAGCTGCCCTCTTATGGGAGATGTGCATAATATTATAAATTATAAAAGTGATTACAAAAATGATATGTTGAGGATGCACCTAGGTGGCCAGTTGGTTAAGCATCCAACTGTTGATTTCAGCTCAGGTCATGATCTCACAGTTCATGAGTTTGAGTCCCGCATTAGGGTCTGTGCTGGCAAGCATGAAGGCTGCTTGGGATTCTCTCTCTCTGCCCCTCCCTACTCGCACTCTCTCTATCTCAAAAATAAATAAACATTAAAAAATTAAAAAAAAATGATATGTTGGTTGCTGATTAAACTGAGTGTAAACTCAAAGCTGCTTCCTCAGTACCCAATTGGCCATCGCATCATGCTTCTGTCTGGTATTAAGCATGCCACAGATGAAGCCATTTACTGTGATGACATGCCTACAGTGGACCAGGAACTTTTCTTGACTTTTGTAACAATTTTAAGAGCTCATGCTAAGATTGTGTAAGGGCGAAAGTTCCTAATAGACATTAATGATTGCCTTTTCGTCTAAGTCATATTAGTGATAAGTAATGGTACAAAGAAGATTGGCTATTTGTTGGTGATATCTAATGCAGATTAGAAGGGAAATTAGATCAAGATGTAGGATTTACTATAATTTGTCCTTCTATATACAGCTGACCCTTGAACCACATGGATTTGAACTGTGTAGGTCCAGTTAAATATGGCTATTTTTTGTACTGGTACTATAAAAATGTTTTCTTTTCCTTAGCTTAATTTATTGTAAAAATATAGTATATAATACATATTACATACAAAATATATGTTAATCCACTGTTGATGTTATCAGTCAGGCTTCTGGTCAACAGTAGGCTATTAGTAGTTAAATTTTAGAGGAGACAAAAGTTATATGCAAATTTTCGACTGTTCTCCTAACTCCTACATTGCTCAAGGGTCAACTTCATTCAAGTTCAAGTAATAGCTTCATTATCCTAGGAATTTTTTCCCATTATGTAGCACAGAACTATTGGAGCAGCCCCTACATGCATCTTACCACTTGAATATCTTATTCTCCAATTAAACATGTTCCCCATGGACTTCAGGCTAAGGGGCTTCTCTGAGGACTTGCTTTGTGTGTTCTTGTCTAGGTCTGTTGATCTGTCAGAAGCTCCCAGCCTGCCAGGCATGGTGGACATTGTGACTGAGGAACATCATGGTGTAAACTCTTTCTGCCTTTAATCCAACCTGAGAAACTTCTGATGACATAAGAGGTACTGCATTTTGCTTTCTCTTTCAAAAATAATTTCCTCAGTTAATGGCATTGCACATTTTCTTAAAGATGGCATCAAATTTGGTACATCAAAAAAGATGCCAATAATTCTGCAGAACACTATATTCTAATTTTATATATAATTCTAATATATTCATTTTCTATGTAAGTCAAGAAGTTGACTAGTTCTATAAAAGATACTTGTTTTCTCTAGTAGGAAAATAGTGTGCTGTTAACAAATATGAAAGGATAAATGAGGAGAGAATAATAACTTCTATTTGCTAATCTTTCCCTTAAAACCATTGACCTAATCTCAGTGCACCCAAAGTCCAAGTTCAAGTGGTATCTCCATCATGAAGCCTTTTTCTTATTCTTTAATTCAGGAATTCTGTCTCCCTCTCTGAACTCGGTCTGACTCATTCATTTATACTGACATGAATTCAACAGACATTTTTAAAGGAGCGCCTAATATGACTGGCCACTATAGCTGAACAAGACCCATATGGTCCTTAAGCTTACAGAGCTTAAAGACTAGAGGGAAAGGCAAAGTGGACCTTTGATGTGCTTCCTAATTGTATTAAGCTTATTTCTTTCTTTCTTTGCCTTACATATTTCCCCTACTTAGTAAAAGTCCTTGTGTGAAACCCCATGTCTGTTTTATCTGTATATTCCACACACTACTTCCCACACAGCAAGGTAGAGGGACAATGATAGCACTGTTGCTATTTGAATGTTTCAGATGATTCAAAATGATTTGGCTATTGTATCTTAGGGTTTTAGAAAATGCAGCAAGGGTGGTGTTCAGCAGGTTTTCTGACTAACTAGACTTTTCAGTTCAGTGTTTACCCAGAAGAGCTTCATCATTTGACATAGTCCCTACCTCTGGCTCTTCCTGGCTGATTTAGTTGATAAAAATGAAAGTTTGGTGACTGAATGTGAAGTCAAGGTTGAAATTCTCCCAAAGCAGGGCTGTGTGCGACTGACAGAAGACAATGAGAATTATGGCCTTTGCAAAATGTTAATTAAATGAGCAAAACCATTCTGAGATGCACCATAGGACCTCCTCTGTGAGTGTGGGTATGTTGATTATGAGCATCACAAGGACATGTCTGTGTACCAGGTCACAGGGGCAAAGCTAGGCATCTGTGCAGAGTGGGGAACAGAGCCATTGTGAATGCCTTTTTTTCTTAAGTTTATAGTGTTTATTCATTTTTGAGAGAGCAGGAGACAGAGCATGAGCAGGGGAGGGGCAGAGAAGGAGACATAGAATCTGAAGCAGGCTCCAGGCACCGAGCTGTCAGCACAGAGCCCGACCAACCATGAGATCATGACCTGAGCCGAAGTCAGACACTTAACCGACTGAGCCACCCAGGTGCCCACCTTTGTTAGTTTAATTCTTTTTTTAAATTATGCCTTTTAAAAAAATCTCTTCATTATAGAAGTTTTAAACATACATAAAAATAGACAGTAGTACAGTGAGTCCCAATAGACCCATCATCTGGCTTCAACAATTGTCAGTATTTGTCCATTCTTGCTTCATTTATCTCCCCACTGTCCCCACCGCCCCCCCACACCCAGCAAACACGTGTGCGCACATGTGCATGCATACCTGATTTAACTACAGTTTTTTCTGAAGACAAAACTACTGTGTGTTCATCGTAGAAAAGATTTAATAGTTTAAAGTTGATTTTAAAGTGAGTGATTAAATTAAACTTGTATGAGGTGAGAGAGAACTGAATAGTCATGGTGAATCCTTCTAGTCCTATTGTACCTTTCTGGAGCTTTATTTTTTCCCCCATTAACTTTCTGCCCTGATCCCTGTGTGAACTCCTTAGACCACCTACTCCCACCTGCAGGTGTAATGACGGAGGGGATACTCTGTGCTTGATTATGTCTTGGCTTGTACAGATTCAGTCTCGAAATGCCTGTGCTCCACTAAGGTTTGAGGGCAGAGATTTGCTCATCAGCAGTATTGTATTTTCATTCTCTCCCTCCCTTCTCTCTGATGAGTTGGGCTGTGACCTTTTGGTCCTCCCTGTTCATGAAGGATGGCCCTGATCATGGCAGCAGCCATAGGTCAAGCTGTGTGACTGGCTCTCTAGGCCAACGGGTCCTCAGCAGCCCCACAGGTTGGCCTGGAGCCTGAGTCTGCTGTATGACAGTCATTGCTGCCCCTCTACAGCCCCTTCTGCCAGTGATGCAGCACAAAGACCTGTGCCTGGTGCCTGGGTGTTGGTTCCCAGATGGTCCCCATACACACAGGGCAAAAAAGAAACAAATGAAAGAGGCAGGCCACTCCATATTGGTAAGTAGTGGTTTTAATAAGCAAGGGCACTTAAGGGTTTTGTCTTGGGGAGCCACAAGACTGGTAGATGTCTGCACCCATCTGCCAGACTCTTTAAAAGTTTGTAGGTATAGACACCTTAACTAGGTTCAGTCATGTGTACCATCCAGATGGTCTATACCACACCTAACTTTCCTAAGGCTCCATCCTTGAGATAGTTACTAGTGTGGAAACTGTACATTCCAAGGACAAAGAAGGAGTGTGGAGCTTCCATCTTCCTGGGTGAAGCCCAAGGGTCAACCAGTGATCACATCCTGTCAGTGACTTTCTCCAACACTGGGGTCAGCAGGCCAACTCTGACAAATGCACTTTCTTGCTGAAGCCTTTGTTAACTGCTGCACTGCACATGTGAAGGGTTATTTGTTGTGTCTGGTTCTGTGCGAGGAGGGAGGAGGTAAATGAATGAAAGGAGAGGACCTAGTGCCTATGCTCCCTATTGTAGGTATTCTGTGTCGGTCAGTTTTTCTGTGCCCTGGTGGCATATTCTGAGGTTCAGGCAAAGTGAGTGGCCAAGTGAGTGAAGATTGTCTACCAATATTTGGAGCCAGTGATCCTGACAATCAAGGTAATGAGTTCAAGGGTATTGCCAGAAGAGCACATTTCAGTGGGGTTGGCTACAGTAACAGGAAAGAAGATCTGACTCAGAGTGGTGTCCAAAACACAAGGGCTTTATTGGCCCCAGACTGTATCAGTGTCAGCAAAGAACCTGATTTTGTGCCTCTTTTCTCTGCTGTTCACAGTCCAGGCCTTATCCTTGTGGTCACAGGGTGGCAGCCAGGTGCTTCCTGTCCATGTCCAGGGAGCGAGAGCACTATTGTTTCAGTGTTCCATGTGTAAGTCCTGAGGTCCAGGCTTATCAGGCCACTTAGGTCATATGTCCACCTCTGAATGAATGATTGGCCAGAGGAATGGAGGACCTGTTGGTTACTGCTGGAGGTTAGATTTATTTGAAGTGCATGGGTTGCAGGGGGAGCGATGAAGATGGAAACAAATCTGATCGCTGAGGGGGGCAGCTGAGAGGAATGCTGCCTGGGCAGCCAGCATCCAAGACATGGGACATACCTCATGGTCCTTAGCTCACTTTCACCCCAACTCTCTCAGGTGTGTGTAGGAACCAGCAAGGTGCTCTGCGAAGCAAATAGTGGAGACACTATTTTGAATTTCTCTAGTGCAAATCTTAAATCAGTATGAGGAATAGATCCTATGATGCCTGCAGGTGTTTTGGCAACTTTAACAAATTGAAGTATTGTATTTTCTATCCTGTTTTTTAGAAAAGAGTTAGACATTTGCAAAGATTATAAGACTCGTCTCCATGAAATGATAGGGTGTTCTGCATCCATTTCATTGGTTCTTATAATTTACTAAATAATGAAAGCATGCAAGTTGGAAAGCCAGCATGAATAGATTAAATTCAGCACAGACAGATTGGATAGACTGTGGAAATACATTCTCTTCACAACAGAATGAATCAGTATTCTCTAGGTGACTAGCATGCCCTATAGCAGAGAATGAGAAACTGACTTGGCTAAGATTAGTGTTTCCAAAAGAACTTGGCTTTGGGTGTGTTTCCTGTCATGCTGCTTTACTCCTAGGAACATACAGTCTGTTTCTGGACAATGTCCTCAGTGTTTTAAAATTAAAATAAGGGGGACCTAGGTGGCTCAGTCAATTACGCATCTGACTCTTGATTTCCACTCAGGTCATGATCTCATGGTTCATGAGTCCAAGCCCCACATCAGGCTTTGTACTGTCAGCTGAGAGCCCATCTAGGATTCTTTCTCCCTCTCTCTCTCTCTCTCTCTGTGTCCCTACCCCCCCCGTCCCTCCCCTGTGTGCAAGCTCTCTCTTTTAAAATAAATAAGTATATAAACTTAAAATTTTTTTAAATAAAATCGTGTCAAGAAGACAGACACATAGAAGTTAAGTTGCAGTCAAGGAGTGATAAGACCTCCCAGATTTTCCTGCTAGTTTCAGATTGAAACATTCTCTTCCCTTTTTAGTCAGATGTTAACTGCTGTGCTTGCCTCCTTTATTTATACACTTATTCCTCAGCACTTGGTTTAGAGTTACTTCTAAAATAAGAAGTTACTTCTAAAATAAATTATTTCTTGGGGTGCCTGGGTGGCTCAGTCGGTTAAGCATTCAACTTCAGCTCAGGTCAGAATCTCATGGTGGTTTTGAGCCCCTCATCTGACAGCTCAGAGCCTGGAGCCTGCTTCAGATTCTGTGTCTCCCTCTCTCTCTCTGCCCCTCCCCAACTCGCACTCTGTCTCTCTCAGAAATAAAAAAAGATTAAAAATGTTTTAAATAAATTATTCTTAATTACTTCTTAATAAGAAATTATTTACATGATGTTTCATCAAAATTCTGTTGATAATCCTTTGTCCAGTACCAGTTAAATATCTTTGCTTTTCTGCCTCCACCTTCCAGATAAATAAAGTTCCAAACAAGCAGATACTTCTCTCCCTGCCCTCCCTCATTCCAACTGGCAGACCCCCCGTTGTTTGCCAGAAAGCACCAGCATCAAACACCAACCTCTGACATCGTGAAGAAGAGATGCCTCATGTTTTTATAAGAGGTCAAGCTCTTGGAGGTCAATTGACATCAGAGTAGATTTAATAAAAATATTTAGCAGAGAAATATTCCCAGCTCCCTATACATCATACTTCTTTAAATCATTTTTTTGACAAGAAAGATTGAGGAAATTGTCCCAAAGTTACTCAAAGAGCAAGCAGCAAGTGAAGTGGAAAAAGATTAAACTTTAAAAAGTAGAATTTATAAAACTTAACTTCTGTTTTCAACCTGGAATATTAATATACATTAACTCACTAAATGCTCACCACAATCCTATGAGGAAAAACTATTATCCTCATTCTGATGAGGAAACAAGAAGACAGGTCACACAGTCGACTACATAGCCAGACAGTACTAGAAGCAATCAACAAACCCTCCTCTATCAAAGAACCTGGGTCCCATGGTGATAAAAACAAATGAACCTACTTTTGAATGGAGGAAATGGCAGCATCACAATACAGGAGCCCTCTAGGGTATGTTGCTAGGTCTGAACATCTACTAGAGGCAAGGGAGAAACAGAGTTAGGATAATTCCCAACTGCTAACAGGCTGGAATTTCATGGATGGACAATAATCCGTGGTAGATAATGTTGGCAGGAGCTGGCATGTCACATTTGCCAGTGGACACAGGGATTACAGCAAAGTAACTTCCTGGAATAGGTAAGAAAACAAGTCTAGATTATTACAGCTACATCCCTGATTATGTGTACCCACCACTGTTCCCCTTCACTGGGCACCCAGTGGAAGCCGATGGGAGTCCATGTATAAGTGGATTGGTGGTACTCAGACTGGGCTTGTAATGGAATCTCACCTCCAGGGCAGGAGATCCCAGGTGCTCTACTGCCCTGTGCAAATGCTGTGCTCACACCCCCAAAAGAAGAGCGTGTGGCTGGCAGGCAGGTCCACTATGATCCTTATCACTGGATGCCTTCAGCTAGCACTTTTTGAGCACTTATTATATGCCACGTAAGCTCTTTACATGCCTCATTTCATTTTATCCACACCACAGCTGTTGGGGTTGCATGTAAAAGTATATCTCCATTTTACAGGTGAGGCTCAGAAAGAAGAAATAATAGGCCCACAGTCAAATAGGTAGTAAATTCAGGGGCGCCTGGGTGGCTCAGTTGGTTAAGTGTCTGACTTCAGCTCAGGTTACAGTCTTGAAGTTCATGAGTTTGAGCCCTGCGTTGGGCTCTGTGATGACAGCTCAGAGCCTGGAGCCTGCTAAGGATTCTGTGTCTCTCTCTCTGCCCTTCCCTTACTCTCTCTCTCTCTCTCTCTGTCAAAAATAAACATTTAAGAATTTTTTCAAAAACAGATAATAAGTCGAGAAAATGGACATAATTCTAACTGGTCCAAGTCCAAGCTCTAAACCCATGTTCTGTGTGGCCCTGGATGCATAAAATGGGTTGTAGAATGAATGGTACAGTCTTTCTGGAAAATATTAGTTCCATTTTGGGACCACCTTTTGTACAAATTTTTTTTTCCTGAGAATGCTGTTTCTTTGGTTTGATGGGCACATTTGTATTTATTCTCTGAGGAGTCACTCTGAGAGCTACTTCTTAGCTCAAGTCACTGGGATTGTACTGAGTGAAAATGCATGGGCTTCCAGAGCAGGAGAAATGCTGCCCTGACTCAGGTGATGCCCCACCAGGGGTGGCCGCTGCCACAGGACAGGGTCTCTTGCCCAGGGAGCCTCAGTTTTCTGCTCTGAACCAGAAAGAAACTGGAAAAGTTGATGAAGCATTTAGAGTGGTTGATCAAATTCTAGAAGGTAAAGCTATCTGAAAGAAGTGATGAGAGGGGAAGCATCCCTGGAAGCTTTCTAAACATGGCTAGTTTCATGCTACCTTTGTCTTTTAGAAACCATCTAGAAACCAGCCTAGGTGGATGCTGCTCCTCGGGAACCTACATTTCATTCACACGTGCATTTCCCTCTGTCTCTGGTGTGTGTGTGTGTGTGTGTGTGTGTGTGTGTGTGTGTGTAGAGCACAGCAGGGAGGCAAAGTGGGAGGCATGGCCCCTTATACCGAGCACTGACTGCCTGCCCTGTCATGGCCCCAGTTATCATAGGATATCTGTTTTTCTGTTCACAACCACCCTGCAGATTGGGAAACTGAGGCTCAGAGTACTTTACGGAGCATGAACACTGGCATACAACAGCTGCTAAGTGACAAAGCTGGTCGTCAAGTTGATGCTGTTTCTTTCCCTTCCATCCTTTCTCTCTCTGACTTCTCCCTCCATTCTTTCCAGACTTCCTTCCTTTAGGTATATATGTAATTAAAATGAAATTTCCCTCTTATAAAGTAGTTGATTTGAATCTTCCAATAATCTTTCTATTTTGAAATAATTTTATATTTACAGAAAAGCTGCAGAAACATTAAGAAACTCCCAGTTATTCTTTCTCCAGATTTCCCAATTATTAACACTTTACTACACTTTTCTTTGTTATTCTCTCTCTTTCTGTACACATGCACATTTTTTCCGAGCCATTTGAGAGTAAGGTACATCATGGTTTACCCCTAAATATCTAAAGCATGTATTTCCAAAGACTAAAAACATATCGTATATAAACAGTTATGAAAATCAGAGCATTAACATCAACACAATACTATTAATCAACAGGCCTTACTCAAATTTTGCCACTTGTCTCAGTCATGTCCTTTATAGCAAAAAAATAAATATACCACGGGTCTTAGAGGATACATACTTTCCCCCATTATGCTCTGTTGTCATCCATGCTAGAAAGCTGTCCTTAACACCTGCCATGCAGGATTTGATTTACAGAGATGTGTTGCTGGGTGGGTATGGGCTTTCTGTGCTACATCTCAGGGCAGAGAAGAGCTCATTTGGCATTGTCTGTCTTTAAGTAAATTTATAGTGTATAGGCCTCTAGTGCATGTTTGGAACTACCATCTCATAATTTTTCTCTCCAGCCTTGATCCCAAATTCAAATAGAGTCCTAAGACAAACCACCCCTGAGCATACAGCCAGAGCTCTGTCAGCTGTAATGAGTTCAACCACTTGAGGTCAAAGCCCATCATGTTTCTTAACTCCACAGATACGTTAAACTGAGCATGATCACAGACTGCCTGGAGAATGTCACCTCGAAGCTGTAGAAAAGACCCCTTGCACCATTGCCCGGCCAGTATTCCTTGGCACTCTGTCTTATTAGCTGTGTGACTCGGCAGAGCCCATCTCCTTGCTTTAAAATTATATATAAATAAAATAATGATCTCAGAGATCTCCTTGCTTTAAAATTATATATAAATAAAATAATGATCTCAGAGATCCATTGTGAAGATTCTAAGACGTAACACAAGCATGCTTGGCATCAAGCTTGGCATGTAATACGAGAGTCATAACTGTGTGGGGTAAATACTACTAGGTTTAGATGTATTTGTCGTTCTCTAGACAGTGTTGTCTACTACTGAACTAACACACCGCCAGGCACTCATTTAGCACACCGGTGTTTCCCAGTGTCTCCCAGTATGAGACATTTATGGGACCTGCCTGCAGATTCCTATGCCCCTTTTTGGAATTCTGGAGTTGGGGCCCCAGGGTAGCATAGAAATGTCCTTTTGACAAGTTTTCATAGTGCTCCAGGTGATGCGTAGGGTCAGTAAAATGTGGCAAACACTTGAAGGATAGGTCTGCTTTTGGGGAGAAGAACAGGGAGCATTTTTAACATAAAGAGATGATGGTGTGAGCATCTTGGAAATATCCGTGTTTAAGAGGGTTCCTCCCCTTATGCCATTGTAGGTTCTTGCCTCTGTTCCTGCCATATGTGTTTCTGGGTGAATTCAGTTGTTCTTTCCATTGACATCTTCTTTAATCATTTTATTCAGTTAAGTAATTTATTGAGTCTGTCTTTTACTTGAATTTTAATTTGTGTCTTACTCCTTACCCTATTGATAAACATAAAAGTGATACAGGATGCTTTAAAAGGAACATTTATACTACTTTGAAGTTTTAATCTTCTTAACTCATTAGTTTGAGGTATTTTTTTTTCTTACTATGCAGTTGTCATTTGGATTAAGAATTTTTGGCCACGTAAAAACAGTGTGGAGGTTCCTCAGGAAACTAACAATAGAACTCCCCTAGGACCCAGCAGTAGCACTGCTAGGAATTTACCCAAGGGATACAGAAATGCTGAGGCATAGGAGCACATGTACCCCAATGTTCATAGCAGCACTCTCCACAATAGCTAAAACATGGAAAGAGCCTAAGTGTCCATCAACAGATGAATGGATCAAGAAGATGTGGTTTATCTATACCATGGAATACTACATGGCAATGAGAAACAGTGAAATCTGGCCATGTGTAGCAACATGGATGGACCTTGAGGGTGTTATGCTGAGCAAAATAAGTCAGGCAGAGAAGGACAAATACCATATGTTTGCACGTATAGGAGGATTAGGAGGGACTTGACGGAGGACAAGGGGGAGAAGAAGGGGGTAAATGGTGGGGGAAAGGGAGAGAGGCAAACCATGAGAGACTCTTGAATGCTGACAAAAACTGAGGACTGATGGATGTGGGGGGGAGGGGGGGATGGGCATGGAGGAGGACACTTGTGGGGATGAAAACTGAGTGTTATGTGGAAACTAATTTGACAATAAACTATTTGTAAAAAAAAAAAAAAAAGAATTTTTGGCCACTTATTTCAGTGAGTGGTAACTGGAGGTAGTAGTCGTAACAGCACTTTTTCTGCTTCTTAGGTACTCGAAGAAAAATATTTAAAAGATAAAATATGTGGAGCACTACATCAAGTCTTTGTTCTTGAAAGGAGTGATATTATTGTTTGTTTTCTTCCACTCTTAAAAAAATATGTCAGCCCTTCCTAACCCTGATGTCACAGCACTTGAGGGGCATTAAAAACAGCCATTCATAGTACCCCAGCTGAGGCTGGGAGGCAGGTGACTGAGCAGGTATCAAACTGATCTAATTTCCCAGCTCTGAAGTTAACGTCCCTCTCTACATGATGCCACTTCTCATTTCCTGCTAAAATTCCATTAGCTGGGATGGGCTTTCCACTGGAGAGCACAGAAGACAATCTGTACAGCAGGATTTGCAAGAGATCTAGGAGCCCTGAAACCCAGATTATCTTCCCCACACCCTGTCCTACTGGGCATAATACAGATAGACTTCTTCATATCCTAATGGCTTTTCAGCCTTTAAGGGCCTGTTATTAAAATGGAAATATGCCTAGAGGAATCCCTCCTAAACCCATAGTGGGATGACATTTTATCTTGGGGATTAGTTGATCAAATTAGTTGAAAGAAACACCCAGGGAGGCAGAGAGGGAGCACCGTGACAGGGAGAGCTGTAGGGTGGGCAGTGAATGTAACAGTATTCTAAAACTTTGCCTGCCTTACAGGTGTAGCAGAAACAGCTCTGTCCAATACTTTTTAGCTTTTTATTTTTGTTTATTTTTTTTTATGTTTATTTTTGATAGAAAGAGAGAGAGAGAGGAACAGAGAATCTGAAGCAGGCTTCATGCTGACAGCAAAGAGCCTAATGAGGGGCTTGAACTCTCAAACTGTGAGATCATGACCTGGGCCAAAGTCAGACACTTAACCGACTGAGCCACCCAGGCACCCCTAGTTTTTTACTTTTTAAGTAAAGTAGGTATTTAACAAAATAAATTTTGAGTGGATAGGTCAGAACGCTAATATTGCATGAATTTGAGCCCACTGACTGGATTTTTCAATGTGTAGTCTTTGATAAAAGCTTAAATAAAGTTGAGATTTGAGTTTTTGACATTTTAATTTTTATGTTTTATAAGTAAAACATAATCTCATTTGTCTGTATATTTTTCTTAGATTTTGGGTAAGGTAAGAAATTTAGACTCCAGTACAAAAGATTTCCTTGGGAATCTCCCTTAAGCAATTTCCAAATCACTGTTACTGGATACATTTTTATTTTTAAAGTTCTGCCTTCCACCTAACATAATGGCTGGTCATTATTGTCTTGTTTTTACTCTGTTTAATTTTTCCCCTGTCTTCCAATTTGACATATCTGCAGTGTTTTTGAGTATATCTTTTTGTCTGTTTTTTTTTTTTTTTGGTTGTAGTTCTAGGTGTAAATTATGTATTTATATGAAGCAGTATATCTGGCAGCAATATTTTATCAGTTTACATCTAAAAATCTTACCTTTAATTACACCCTTTTACTCTCTCTCATTTGTAATAGTCTTAAAAATTTCCTCTTTGGGGCACCTGGGGTGGCTTAGTCGGTTAAGTGTCCAACTTTTGCTTAGGTCATGATCTCGCGGTTCGTGGGTTCCAGCCCCGCGTCGAGCTCTGTGCTGACTGCCAGCTCAGAGCCTGAAGCCTGTTTCAAAGTCTGTGTCTCCCTCTCTCTCTGACCCTCCCCTGCTCACGCTGTCTCTCTCTCTCCTAGAAATAAATAAAAAAATATTTTAAAAAAATTTCCTCTTTATGCGTTGAGTACCACATGAAGCAGGGTTATAGTTTTGCTTCAAATGCAATTTATAAAATTCAGGAGGAGAAGAAAGTTTATTGTGTTTACCTGTATTTGTCATCTTTCCATTGTTCTCTCTCCTTCCTGATGTTCCAAGATTCTTTTAAAAAATCATTTCTTGGGGCACCTTGAGTATCTCAGTCGGTTAAATGTCTGACTTCAGCTCAGGTCTGATCTCTCTGTTCTTGGTTTGAGCCCCACATCAGGCTCTCTGCTGACAGCTCAGAGCCTGGGGCCTGCTTCAGATTCTGTGTCTCCCCCTCTCTCTGACCGTCCCACACTCACACTCTTTGATTCCCTCTCTCGAAAATAAATAAACATTAAAAAAATTGTTTTTAAATCATTTCTTGTCTGCTTCAAAAACTGTTCTTAGCCATTATTAGGACAGGTCTGTTTAAGACACATTCTTAGTTTTCCTGCATCTAAGAACGTCTTGATTTTTTTCATTCTTGAACAATGTTTTCTCTAGGTTTAGATTTCTGAGTTTACAGGTCTTTTAGCAGTTAAAGAAAGATGTACCATTTCCGCTGGCCTCCATGGTCTCTAATGAGAAATCTGCCTTTTGAAGTATTTTCTCCTATAGATGAGGTACTGTTTTTCTCTGTCTGCTTTCAAGATATTTTCTTGTTTTTTTCTTTTCAGAAGTTTGACTCTGATGTGTCTTGACATGAATTTCTTTGGATTTATCATATTTTAAAATATTCACTCATCTTCTTGAATCTATGGGTTTGTGTCATTTGCCAAGTTTAGGACATTTTCAGCCGTAATTTCTTCAAATATTTGATGACAGTGACCCAAATGTTCAATCTTTTATTATAGTCATACAGGTTCCTGAAGCTCTGCTCATTATCTTTTCAGTCTGTTTTCTTTCTGATGTTCAGGTTAGGCAGTTTCTTTTATTCTAGATTCTTGGTTACTGATTATTTCCTCTGTTCTCTCTATTCTGTTGTTGAGATTTTCCATTGAGCCCCTTAAATTTTGGTTGTTGTATTTCTTAGTTCTAAAATTTCCATTTGGCTCTTTTTGTATCTTCTCTCTTTGCTGAAATTTTCCATTTTTGCATTTGTTTTCAGTGTTTATGTAAATGCTCACTGAAGCATTTTTATGATGGCTGCTTTAAAATCCTTGTCAGATAATTCCAACATCTGTGTCGTTTCAGTGTTGGCATCTCTTGATTGTTCTCATTCAAGTTGAGTCCTTGGTATAACGAATGATTTTCAATTGTATCCTGGACACTTGAGTATTATGTTGTAAGATGCTGGGTCTTGTTTGAATCTTCTGTTGTGCAGAACTCCTCTGACCCCGTGTTGGTAAGGAAAAGGGGGTTGCCCTGTTATTGCTGGGTGAAGGGTGGAAGTCCTGATTCCTCACATGGTTTCCACTGATACCACCACAGCACAGGGTTTGGGGCCTCTCATTACAGCCTGACAAAGATGGACATCTAGATTTCCCACCCAACTTTTGCAGATAGGGCTGGGGCCACAGTTTTTTGGTCTGAAGTGTTTTGCTGGAGTAGAGTGGTTATTGTATAAAAGTTTTATTGCTAGGTTTCCCATCTCTTGGTCCTTTGGCTGGAGAATGTAGGCTTTTCTTAGGGCTTTTCTTTCTGTCTTTACATATTGGAATTTGAGGATTGCTGGTGTCTCTGGCACCAACTCTGTGATATATAAAGCAAACAACAACAACAGAGTACATGAACTCACTGATATGTCACTGAACTCACCATGCATCTTTCCTTGGGTGCCAGAGTTCCTAGGGTCTGCCGCCTTCTCTCTACATTTCAGAGTCTTATATTTCTTTTATATATAAATAGATATGGCTGTTAGCTGTACTTGGGACAAAGAACCAAGAGAAGTGCTTCTAGTCCACCTCATCTTGGACCAGAAATCTCCTTGCCATGGCATTTTGCCTGACTCTAGAATGTCATACACCTTTCCCTAGGGCTCTGTGACCTGCTGTGTTGGCAGATCTGACAGATACCCCTATAGAACTGTACTTCAATCTGCAGATATAATGGAAGCTAAGTGTTGTTTGTGTCCCGTAACTATGTAGCCTGCTGTTCTAGCAATAGAATTGTTGGTAGAATTTCTCCAGAATGGAATAACAGCTGGGGAATGCTGCTTGTTCTAGCTGAAAGCCATCTTGACTCAGATGTACTTTTTTATAACAGGTGAAATATGTATGGGAGGTCAAGAACACTTTTATATGGAATCCCAAAGCGTTCTTGCTGTTCCCAAAGGAGAGGATCAAGAAATTGATGTCTGTTTTTCTGCGGTTTCCCAAATACATACAGGTAACATGGAGTCATTGTGGAGGGGATGTAGCTAAAGGTTTCTGCTGGCTAAATATACCTGAGCAGTTAGGTATCCCCCAAAAGTCTTAAGGAACTGAAGGAATATGGAGTACTAACAGCCCTATCCATTTGGGTATTAATAGCTTCATCATTTCAAAGCTTTTAAGAGAGTTCAAGTGAAAGTAAGGGCCTTTTGTTTATGGATCTGTAACTTCAGAATGAGTTGTGGAGTCAGCAGGTCTCTTTTGCTATACTTTTGACATTGGTAAGAATACCAAAGAGAAAAGAGGAAGGCCTGTTCTCCAAACTTACAAGTACCTAACTCACACAAAGCAGTTAGGAAATGGTATTGGGCAGAATGCAACTGAGTACTAAATCAGCTAAGTCAGAGTTTACACAGGAGGAAGAATGAAGAGAAAAGAGGGTTAGCTAGGAGCTAGAATCATCCGGAAAGTCCATGAAGATAAAGTCTTAAGTTTGGATTTGTAGTGAGAATGAGGTTTGTCTAGAGGGTGAAAAGAGAGGCCATTTCTAGGCAATTCCACACCAAAATAAAATGCCACTCATTCACTCACTCAGTCACTCATTCCTTCTGTAAACATGTATTGCGTGTGTCCTATATACCAGGCAGCATGCATGTAAGAAAGGAGGAATGGCATAAAGACTGCCGAAGCTGGAATAAGGGATGCATTTAGGAGTGACTGATTTAAGCATTAGGGTAAAAGCAAGGGGAACAAAGAGAAAGGATTGAATCAGTAGGTCATACATGCCAGAGTTATTACCAGACCAGGTAAGCATGTGGGAATGTGAGGAAAGAGACCTTTTAAAAGCTGGAACATTATGAAGGGTCAGGTGAACCCCACTCCAGTCCTGTCTGCTCCTCACTTCCTGTGATGTTGGACCTATCACTTCATCCTTCTTGGGCTCCCCATATACAAACATGAGTTGTTACAATTAAATGACCTCCAGGTAAGACCTGCATCCAGGGAAGACCCACTGGCCAACTTCAGCATTAATTCAAATAGGAGGTGAGAAATGTGTCTAGTGGAGACAGCAGAATGTGGGGGAAAGAACCAGGCTGAGAGAGGTTTGCAACGCCATGAAATCTCACTGCTTCAGGAAACCTATCCCAAGGGATTAGTATGTAAAGGATATTTTGGGTATGGTTCATGGGGAAATTTTTCAAAAATATATTGACCCAAAAATATTGCATTGGTATTGAAGGGACTACTTAATATTAATGATAGATAGCTAAATACCACTGAGATCAGTTGTGGATGTATGCTTAGGGTATTGGAAATTGTCCTGTTATTTAGTGTAACCACACAGTTTCTGTATCGTGTACATTTTGGAATCAAAATATGTAAAGGACATCTGACTCCCTTGCTTCAGGGGATCAGATTAATGGGAACCATAATCATTCACAGGACAAAGTGCTGTGACCTTGAAGCTCCCAGGTAACAAGGTCGTGTTACATGTAAAGCATGGTCGTGGGATATCAGAAGGGAAGGCCATCAAAACCGGCATCATGGCAGCCGTCACCACATTTGCCACCAACAAGTAAGTGGAAGAAATCTGCTAAATAGACAAAAAATAAAAGGAAGTCATGCTGTACATTCTCAATATTGGGGTTAAGGAGGAAGAATTTGGGACAAGATTATTTAAAATCACATACAGTATACAAATACACAAAGCTGCCAGCTTACTACAACTTTTTAATCTTATATTGTCATACCAGATACTAGGAACTGAAATGAGAATCAATTATAGAAAAGAATGAAGGCCACAGTAAAAAATACCTGAAGAATAGACAGAAACAAGTCAGCAGATCAATTCAACCTTTTGAAAAAAGTTCAATCTTTTATGTATATAATTTATGTATATAATCTTTTGTATGTATTTCTAGATAATAGTTTATATATTACATAATATATGATATATATAACTAAATACATAAATATATGTACTTATACATCTATTTTCTTGATTTGAATGGAGATTCTGCTTTTGTTATGCTTACCTTTATTTATATTACCATTTTCCTTTAAGGATCTCAAAACATTACCATAGGAAATTGTCTTTGGAGCAGACACATGTAGAAGGCTTAATTTTTCTTTGCTGAATAATATGGGTCAGTTCCTGTATCCCATGAAGCAAAAGACCTTGATTCCAGACCTATCCTTTTAGGGAGCACTTGGTAACCAGACACCATCTGAGTTCCTCCATTTGTTACCGGTCTATAATGTGGTCTTGGGACTGCTTGCCTATAGCAGATTGCCATTGTGATAACCACGGGAAATACTCCCAAGCAAAGCCCTAGAGCCCCTGGCACCCAAGACCCTCCCTCACATAAGTAGTGAATGCCACGCATTGTGCCCTGACCCATGGGGTGGGGAGGCCACAGTGCATGCCTGAGATCAGGACAGCCTGGGTGCAGTAGTTCAGTTGTTGTGTAGGGTGTGTGGAAGTCACTCCAGCTCTCACTGAGAGTTACATAGTCCCCAGATGGTACCTGCTTGTTAAAAAGCTTACCACTCCTTCCTTTTTTCTGCTTTAGACATGGTTGTGCCATCCATTGCATTGTGCAGCGAGAAGAAGACGTTAATAACTAGAGGCCACCACTCTCCTTGGAAAGTACAAAGTGAGTAGAAGAAAAGGGGGAATGGAAAAGATTTATGTTATAAAGAAAACATTGCATAATTGCAGAGGGTAGCATTTAGCTCCTCTCTCATGGGGACTAACAATGAGCAAATCAACAAACCATGCTTCTATTTAACTTCCTATTCCTTGTATTGAATGATTGCTGCCTGGTTCACATCTGCATTGCTCAAAGATTTCAGTATGCTAAAAAATACTAACTGGTATTGGCTGGTACATAGTGAATAACTGGAAACCATGTGAGTATATGTACATCTATGAAAGTAGATCTTATAACTGTACTACTTCCACATACTCTAAAAATAGAATATTCCCGGTGGGGTTCTGTGAAATTGCAATTATTTGCCAACAGTTTCCTCATTTTTCAGGATATCAAGGGCATTTTTGTAAAACTATCTCAGAAGTTCTTAGAAAAATTTCTATATCAGAAAATAATTATTCTTTTGCTTTCTAAGAAATAAGTTAACTTGTCAGAGTGGATGAACTGCCATAATAAACAGCCAAAAACTTTTGGAGCTTAAACCTGTATTGTATGATTTATTCCTGGAGGCAGGCATCCCAGTGTAATCAGTAAGGGCTACAGGGAAGAGGAGAGGACTCTGCTCCAAAAAAATCATTCAGTGACTTAAACTTTTTCCATCTAGTAGTACCACCATCATATCCTCAGACTGCATTGTCCAGTATAGAAGTCACAGGGCTCATATGGCTATTTGAGAGTAAATTTAAATTAACCAAATTAAATAAAATAAAAAATTCAGTTCCACAGTGGCATTAGCTGTATTTCAAGTGCTCAATAGCTACATGTGTCCAGTGGTTGCCATATTGAACATGTAGATATAGAACATTGCTATCATCACAGAAAGTTCTTTTTCATAGCACTCAGAGAGGACTCTTGAGTCCTCAACTTGGTCTTCTGAAGAGGGCAGAACACAAAGGAAGAGGAAGAACATGGAATGTTACGTGGGAGGCGCTTTAGGCACCTAGTGTGTAAGTGTGGACCTTGCTTCTACTCATGTTATTAGCCAGGACTTTGCCACCTAACCACAAGGGTGGCTGGGCAGTGTAGTCTTCTGTGTGCCCAGGATGAAAGACAATAGCATTTGTTGAAAACAGCATTGTCTCCACCACAACGGGTGTACCTACATATGTATTTTTAGGAGATAATGGATGTATTTATTTCAACCCACATTCTCTCTATATTTTGAATTTGGTATAGTTTAACAAAGATTTATTAGAGTGAACTTTGTTCTGACAGAGATTACATTTTGGAATTTGAGGGAGAAATAAAGCACATATGAAGTTATTATGAAAACATACTAATCTCAGGTTAACAGATGAGATAAACATAGTAAAACTATGAGGAGAGATGAACATGAGTTACAGTATGCATGGGAGACATCTTAGAGAAGGTGAAACATAAATGGGCTTCAAGAATAGATGGGCAGAAGGGGCACCTGACTGGGTCAGTCAGTTCAGTGTCCACCTTCAGCTCAGATTATGATTGAGCCCTACACTGGGCTCTGTGCTGACAGCATGGAGTCTGCTTGGGATTTTCTCTCTCTGCCTCTCTCTCTGCCCTTTCCATGCTCACTCTCTCTCAAAATAAATAAATCCACTATTAATCTATAAAAAAATAATTTTAAAATAGATGGGCAGAAAGAAAGCATATGGGTGATAGGAATAGCAAAAGCAAAAATGCAGAGGTGAGATAAACATGGCATGTTTCATATGGGTGGCCATAAAGAAAGAGGGGGAATTAGAACACACAGTGATTCCTGGAAAGTAGTGGAAAATAAGATTGGTTAGGTTAAGTGATGCTAGACAGAGAGGAGCCTAGAGTTTCAGGATGGGAGTTGAAACTTGATCTTGTAAGAAGGAGTAAGACTGCATAGATCCTTGGTCAGTCAAGTGTCATAACCAAATGTAGGTGCATCAGGGAGGGTAATATGATAGCCCTGGGCAGGATGGCCTGGGAAGGAGAGAGGATAGAGGCAGGCAGACCATCAGGAGGCAGCTGATGTGTTCGGACATCAAGTAGTTGGGGTCTGAGCTGTGATAGTAAGATGTAGAAGAAATGAGTCCAAGAGCCATTGCAGTATAAAATAAAATAGGAGTTGGTGACAAACTTGGCAAAATACAGGAGAGAATAAAACAACAAACATGACTTGGAGGTGTCTAGCAGAAAAAGTGCAGTTGGAAGGAGGAACCAATCTGGAGGAACAATGATGAGCTTGTTCATATAAATATAGAACATTTAAGTACAAATGTCTTGCACCAGGATGGAACTTTATTAAAAGGACTGGTTATAGTTAAGGAAGCCAAAAACATAGTGGTGATTATAATTATGAGTAAATAATGTTTTCTAATATAGAGTGAGGATAGGAGATGATATTAATAACCCCTATAATAGTTATATTATTTATATTTAGAACACTTGCTGTGTTTCAGTTACTCACCTATAATTTTTCCATGCATTACCTTATTTATTGCCATTTCACAGATAGATTCTATGTCTAGCCTAGGATCACAGGACTGGTTAAGTGGCAGAGCCAGGACTCAAACTTAAACTGCTGAAATTCATAGGCCTTGCCCTTGAGTGCTACTTTGGTTTGAACTTGGTTCTTTTCAACAGAAATTACAAATGAATTCTAATGAGTTCAGAGATATTGAAACAGAATACAGGCATATTGAACATGTCTTTTTTTTAATGTTAATTTGTTTATTAAGGGACAGAAAGAGGGCATATGAGAAGGGTAGGGGCAGAGAGAGAGAGGGAGAGAATCTCATGCTGAAGGCATGGAGCCTGACACAGGGCTCAAACTCATAAACCATGAGATTATGACTTGAACAGAAATCAAAAGTCTGGATACGTATTAAAGCAAAGATTTTTTTATGTAAAAGGCCTCCAGCAGCACTAAAGGTTGCTGAGTTTTTATTAAATTGGGCCCTCTGAGAAACGTGCTGAGTCTATTATGAGCAGGTCACCAGATTTGAAGATTAGGTTAGCTGGCTTCAGGGGAGAAGGTTCCAGTAGAAATATGGAGCTAGAATTCAAGGAGTGGGGGCAAGAATGGGAGGTTAAGAAGTATGCAGTTGATTTGCATTAGGAGGAAAGAAAAGGATTGGTTGAACAGTAGTCACGAATTGCACAGGAGGAGTTTTTGTTTGTTTTGCCTTTATATCTTTCTCTACCCTTCCTTTTTTCCTTTATTATTATTTTTAGCTGTAGCAAAATACATAAAACATACAATTTGCTATCTTAGCTGTGTTTAAGTGTACAGGTCATTGGCATTAAGTACATTCACATTGTTTTGCAACCACTACCACTAGCCATCTCTGGAACTCTTTTCGTCTTGTAAAACTGAAACTCCACATCCACTAAGCAAGATCTTTCCATTTCTTCCTCCCCCAAGGCCCCATAGAAACCACCATCCTACTTGCTAGGAATTTGACTACATTAGGTACCTGGTAGAAGTGGAATGAAACAGTATTTATCCTTTTGTGCCTGGCTTGTTTCACTTAACATAATGTCCTCAAAGTTCATCCATATTATATAGCATGTGTTAGAATTTTCTTCCTTTTTAAGGTTGAATAATATTCTTGTACACACCACATTTTGTGTATCCATTCATCCATTGATGGACACTTGGGTTAAGCTTCCACCCCTTGGCTATCGTGAATAATGCTGCTGTGAACATAGACATACAAATAGCTCTTCAAGACCGTGCTTTCAACATGCGTGGGTGGCTCAGTTGGTTAAGGGTCTGACTTTGGCTCAGAGGTCATGATCTCATAGTCCATGAGGTCAAGCCCCATGTCGGGCTCTGTGCTGATAGCTCAGAGCTTGGAGCCTGCTTCAGATTCTATGTCTCCCTCTCTCTTTGCCCCTCCCCTGCTCATACTCTGTCTCTCAAAAATGAATAAACATTAAAAATAAAAATTAAGAAAAAAGACTGTGCTTTCAGTGCTTTTGATTAAATACCCAAAAATGGGATTACTGCTTCGTATATTTCTATGTTTAATTATTTGAGGAACTGCCATACTGTTTTCCACAGCAGCTCCACCACTTCACATTCCCACCAACGGTGCACAGGGGTTCCAATTTCACCACATACTCACCTATACTTACTACTTTCTGTTACTGGTTGATTGGTTGTTTTTTTAATAGTAGCCATTCTAATGGATGTGAGGTTGTATCTTGTGATTCTGATTTGCTTTTCCCTAATGACTAGTGATGTTGAGCATCTTTTCATGGGCTTATTGGACATTTGAATATTTGGAGAAATGTTTGAATTCTTTTTTAAAAAAATTTTTTAATGTTTTATTTATTTTTGAGAGAGAGAGATAGCGTGAGCAGGGGAGGGTCAGAGAGAGAGGGAGTCACAGAATCTGTGCTAGCTGTCAGCACAGAGCCTGACATGGGGCTTGAACCCACAAACCATGAGATCATGACCTGAGCCAAAATCGGATGCTTAACTGACTGAGCCACCCAGGTGCCCCATAAATATTCAAATTCTTTATCCACTTTTTTTTCTCTTTCTTTTTTTTAAAATAGTTTATTGTCAAGTTGGTTTCCATATAACACTCAGTGCTCATCCCCACAAGTGCCCTCCTCCACGCCCATCATCCCCCTTTCCCTTCCCCTCCCCCAACCACGTCTGCCCTCAGTTTGTTCTCGGCATTCAAGAGTCTCTCATGGTTTGCCTCCTTCCCTCTCCCCCACTATTTTCCCCCTTCTTCTCCCCCATGGTCCTCCATTAAGCACTGCTAGGAATTTACCCAAGGGATACAGGAGTGCTGATGCATAAGGGCACATGTACCCCAATGTTCATAGCAGCATTCTCAACAATAGCCAAAACGTGGAAAGAACTTAACTGTCCATCAACTGATGAATGGATCAAGAAGATGTGGTTTATCTATACAATGGAATACTACATGGCAATGAGAAAGAATGAAATCTGGCCATGTGTAGCAATGTGGATGGAACTCAAGGGTGTTATGCTGAGCGAAATAAATCAGGCAGAGAAGGACAAATACCATATGTTTGCACATATAGGAGGATTAGGAGGATCTTTATCCACTTTTTAATCAAGTTGTTTTTGTTGTTGAGTTGTAGGAGTTTGTATACATGCTGGATATTAACCCCTTATTAGATACATGATTTGAAAACTTTTCTCCCATTCTCTGGTCTGCCTTTTCACTCTGTTGATTGTGTCCTTTAATACATGGAAGTTTTAAATTTTGATGAAGTCCATCTGTTTATGGATGTTTTTCTATTTTTTCTTTTGTTGCCTGTGCTTTTGGTGCCGTATCCAGTAAATCATTGCCAAATCCAATGTCATGAAGTTTTTTATCTACGTGAAGAGGATTCACAAGTGACAAAATAAAATATAGAGAGACACAGTCCCCAGCGCCAGTATTAAAGGTTAGTTCTCTTTTCCCAGGCTGGGTTCATGAAGATGGCAGAATCTTGGCCCTGGATATGGAGCGTTATAGCAATGGAGTAACTTCCCTGGATGAGTTATTATTTGTAAGTGCTTTAAGAAGCAAGTTTACATTCTGGAAAGGCTTATATAAAATTATATAATTCAGAAAATGTGTAATAATTAAATAATAAATACCACATTCCAGGGATAGCCATATATTACTGGCACCCCCTGAGAAGGTCCAGTGTGGCTAAGCCTGGGTCTGTGTATTATCTCCATCTTTTCCATACTTAGACTTCTTTTCCCAAATGCAAGCATTAGACCTCAACCACAGCTCTATTGATATTCTAGATGGGATAATTCTTTGTTGTGGGTCTGTCCTATGCATTGTAGGATGTTAAGCAGTATTCTTGCCTCAGTGGCACAGCTACCCTATGGTCTTAACAACCAAAAGTGTCTCTAGACATTACCAGAAAGAGAGAGGACAAAATTGCCTCTGGTTGAGAACCAATGCATTAGACCAAATACCAAAACATTTTTTTTCATGTTTTCCAGGATATCTTATTCATTACATTCTGTAGACCCAGTATTTAAAGCCTATGAATGCTTCAGTGTCTCTGGCAAATGTTTGAAACCTAGAAAAAAATGCATTAGGTCTAAAGCAGAACCAACCTTCCATCCAACACACCTCTGCATGCCTTTGACTTTCCTCAGGCAGGGCTGATCACTCAGTCCTGTATCAGTGAAGTTGCAGCCAGCTGTGGTTTGGCCCCTGAGAAGGTATTGCTACCTAGTCCCTCATATACAAGACATCAAGCTCCAGAGCAGGGCGCACCACTGGGGGTTATTCAGGTTGAGGAGTTTAAGATCCAGAGGGTCTAAATGATTTGCAGGAAGTAACCCAGCTAACTACTTAAGATGGAGCCAGGACTCCAAAGTTCACTGATCCTTGTCTTTCCCAGGCTCTTCCCTAAAAATTCTGGAGACAGAGGATATTGAGGAGGGAGCTTTGGATTCCAGCTCATTCAGTGAGCAGTCTCCATTGGTTGAGGACATTATTGCTGCCAACAAGTCCCGTCAAACTCTTCTTTTTCCTGACTCCTTAAACATCCCAGACAGCTGTCATAAAGTTTTAGTTATTCAATTACTGTAATAGTTCCCTTTCTGTTCTTAAAGTCTAGGTCCAAGTTTCATTAATTAACAAGCTCTGTTCCCTTCCTTCCACCTCTTCTACTCAGAATCCTGGAGCTGAGTTAGGCTGCGGAGATACAGTGTGCTTTATTTTAACCCTTCCATGCCCTGTGCCTTCTGCTGTGCTGTTGGGGCAGAGAAGGAAAGGAGAACCAGAGGAGACAGCCTCTTCCCAACAAGCTCTTGTCCTCTCCTTACTTAGATGTAGCCACTTATCAAGTATTTTTATGCGGGCTCCATTTCTGCCAGCCCTCTCAGAAATCAACGTTTCCCTGTGAGAGTTTGTTAAATCTCCAGCTGATCTTCAGCTGGCACCCCATGTGGCATTTCCAGATGCCTCTTTGCCCCATGCTGCTGTAAACTTTGGAAATCCCCGTCCCCAACTTCATATGCCTTCTTTCTATTCAATATTAGAATCTGTGGCCACAGACAGGAGCCAGTCTCTTTATGTTTCTTGAACTTGTGGGGGTCCCTGCCCCTCCCTTCTGGCTGTCTCATCACAGCCTCCCTCCCAGATGTTCTGTTGCACTGGTAGCATAGGCAGAATTAGATAATGATCCATCTCCATCCCTGGGGAAGTTGGAGGACAGAACAACCACCCTCAAAAACACTGCCTTCCTCAAAATAGTACAGGCTTACTAATTTCTAGTTTTTCTTTTATAATGATCTGAGAACTTTTTTAGGAGGGTGGGGAGAGCATATGACTGTAATGGCACCTGTCAGCTTGGGAGGTCACTGGCCAGAATAACTGAGAGTTTTCTCAACTGAGAATGTGAAGTACTTGGCATTTTTTTTTCTCTGCCAGGGGCATTAGTTACCGATTCTGAGAATGTGGTAAGAATTCTATTCATGGCCCAGACATCCTGAGATAGAGTCATAATTTGTTCTTCATCTTAGTTATTGGTTACATATAAACAAACTTTCATATTTTTCTTTTTGGAAATGAGTGGTCTTATCTTGCAACAGCATCTGAATAATTCAAGTTGTGTAGATCATGTCCTGGAAGTTAAATTCAGGATTACCTTTCAACAGATATTCGCAAATGCAACTAGAGTTGGGAGTCTGCAGTGTACTTGGACTGTACTGAGTTACATAAGAAATATAAGGAAAGGATACCTTCCTTTGAACTCACACAGGAGCAGCATAGAAAGCATGTAAGTGCTAACATATTTGATAGAGGCTCTGAGTGGAGAAGAGGAGAAGTTATGTGCTGGGAAGGGCTTCAACAAGGAGTAAGTGGACCTCAGTTTGGGCTTGATGGGATGAGCAGAACTTGACTAGGAGGACAGTGGATGGAAGAGACTACATCTGTTGCCCCATTTTAATCTCCTTTTCTTTTATAGGTTTATGATAAACATGTACAAGGAAATTGGTCAAACAAGAGATTAATGTCAGGACCCTGATTCAGTGTTGGAAAGAACGTATGGCCATGTCTTCCTACTCCTTGAGGAAAGCGGCCAATGAAAAATTCAATTAAGAAACTTATTGGAAGAAAAAAGGGCTGGCTGTGGTCCCTCTGAAGTTTCCTGTCAGCTTTGGCTCAATCGCTGCTGGTCAGGTCAGCTCTCCAAACAGACAAAGCAAAAGGTGTTGGGAAAGCTTTCTATTAAGGTAGATTAGCCATATGGTTGCAATGCCTGTTTGTTAACCTTCACCAAAGTTGGTGCTAGTAGTCAAGCTAGCTTTTCTCCAGAGAAAATGAAGGCTCCTTTGCAGGAATCCCCAGGGTTAGTAACAAGCATTCTTGTTGGAAAGTCAGGAGACCTAGTGCCTACTTTTAGCCATGGCATTAAGCAACTGAGTCAACTTGCTCTGGGCCCAGATCACTCCAGAATAAAGTAAGACAGTGGGTCAGATGAATGCCAAGAGTCCTTTTCCAGCTACTCTATGTTTCTGTGTTTCTGGAGCATGAAATAGAAATTGCAGGCTACAAGGCATTTGGGTGCACCGTCCTTTTTAGTGGGTGGGGTAAACTAAAGCCAGAAAAGTAAGTCATTTAAATAATTTTTTCAAAACACAATTTAAAAATTTTTTATTATGTTTATTTATTTTCAGAGACAGAGCAAGTGAGCGAGCGCAAGCAGGGAAGGGGCAGACAGAGAGAGAGACACAGAATCCAAAGCAGGCTCCAGGCTCTGAGCTGTCAGCACAGAGCCCAACACAGAGCTCAAACCCATAAGCCACAAGATCACGACCTGAGTCAAAGTCAGATGCTTAACTGACTGAGCCACCCAGGCACCCCTCAAAACACAATTTTAGAAGTTTGTTCACTTCTGGAGTACCTGGGTGGCTCAGTGAAGCATCCTACTCTTGATTTCAGCTCAAGTCATGATCTCACAGTTTGTAGTATCAAGCATGGAGCCTGCTTGGGATTCCCTCTCTCATTCTTCCTCTCTCTCACTCACTTTCTCTGCCCCTCCCCTGCTCACGCACACATTCTCTCTCTCTCTCTCTCTCTCTCTCTCTCTCTCTCTCTCTCTCTCTCCCTCTCTCTCTCTCTCTCTCTCTCAAAATAAATAAACATTCAAAAAAAAGTTTTTTCACTTCTTAGCTGCTAAGGATTATGTGAAGGGGAGGATTGAAAATCTGCCCTTGTAATTTCCTCAATTGATTGAATAAATTCCCTGCTTGTTTGCTAAATCCCTCTTGCTGCTTCTACCCATTCATCCTTGAATGTAGCTTACCTGAACATCTGGTGATCTGCTATGTTCTAGCTCACTATGAGAAGATAGCAGAGCCCTCAAAACTGTGGTCACTCCCCTTTACAGAATTCACACCTTTGGCTGAGCCATGAAGACAAAATGGCAGGTGTTTTGAGTGATGACAGAGTAGAGATAAATGGGGGTGGGGCTGTGAGGAACACTAGTTAAGTATGCTGTGTGTTAAGGGAGCAGAGGAGGTCAGAAAAAAATGGGTAAGAAAGTTCTCCCCTCATTCCTATACCCATCCTTTCACCTAACCATCCTGGCTCAGCTTTGTGTAATATTAGAATGTTTTCATGCAGTTTTGGTTATAGACAGGTGGTAGCTCAGGGAGCATCGTAACAATACAAGCAGTGATCTTTTTGCAGCCTTCCTATTCTGTGCCTTTGTATGATAGCAGAAACAACACAGAGCCATTTGGTCATCTGCACACAGTTTACCCAGATAAGGGAGACCATCAAGAGGCTGTGGGCAAAGAATAAAGGCAAAACCAAGATTATTCAGAAGGAAAGATGAGGAGAAAACTACCATTAGAAAAGGGTTAGTGAGCAGTGAATCTTGGTTCACCATTGGGGATAAAAGGATTAGCCAGCATCTAACAAAGGGATCAGTCTGGTCCATCCGTCCCTGAGCAACCTAGGATTACTGGGGAAACAGTCCCTATTGTTGACAGATCTTCAGCAATCCCAGGGCAGAGAGCTGTGGTAGAAATGGCAGGCTGTCTATACTTAATTGTTACCATTACTTAATATCTTGTCTCTTCAGTAGACCAGACTTGTCCCATTTCCCTTATCAGAAATTTCTTTAAAAATAGATAAAAAATGATAGGTACTGAGCTATCATATCATAGTTGCCTACTATGTTGTAAGCTCTTTGAGATTTTATCTAATAACCTGCCTGAAGTCCCACATCTGGAGATACGTGGGGCCAGGGCTGGAAACTCAGGTCTGAGAGACTCCAGAAGCAGAAGCTCCTCTCAGATACATCAAGCCGTCTCTCCATGGCACCTTGTGTTGGGAACTGAGGTGGGATTCAACTCAGCAGGGAGGAAGCTAGACAACAGCCAGCAAGCAGTACAAAGTCTCATTCTCAAAGTCTCCTGGCGAGCTTCTCCCGATCCCCACACCAGTCCTACCTATCCTTTCCTGGAAACCAGCTTTCATTCTGAAAACATTTGCGTAGGGCCTAATCGAGGAGTTTGAGACCAGGCAAGCTGCTTCCCTGAAGCCATATACTGAAAGACTAATCTGAGGAGGGAACTAGAAATGGTATTTGAGCACCTTCTATGTATAAGGCCCAAGGCTGGGGTATTTGTAATCGCCCACTTCATTTAATCCATATCTCATCTTTGTTGAGTGGGTATGATTCAGTCTTATAGAAGAAGAAATTGAAGCCCGTAGAAGTTCAGTCTTTTGCCCAAGGCCATCCAGCTATTGAGTGAGAACAAGGATTTGACTTGAAGACTATCTTGTCATGTGTCTTTATCATTCCGTGCTGTTTCCCTGAGCAGAGGCAGCCCCTGTGCTCCCAACAGCTGAAGGGATCAAACATACCTCCCGTACGGTATACTTAATGACTAGCCTGTGAACACTGAAGAACAGACAATATCTAACTAACCTCCACATCACCAGTAGCATGGCACCTGACACAGAGTAGAAACGCAAGTGCTTGAATGAGACATTTTGGGAATCTACAACCAAAGCAAACTTCTCACCAATACCAGCAGTCATTGCTTGATGATTGAAATTTCACAGACTCAGTCCCCAGTTTATACCAGAGAACCATCTGTTCTAATGCTCCAGTTGTGCCGATTTCATAGATGAAACTTTGCAGAATTTTCCTTTGTGGCGATAACAATGAACCATCCGGTGGTGCCACTTAACTGAACCAAATTTGACATTTTAAATGACCCAAGAGGATTGCAGCAGCACGTGGAACAAATTACTCAGCAGTCTCTGAAAGAAACGCTTCCCTGGACATGCAGGCAGGGTACTGTTGCCAGCGGGGTCGCACAATGGAGGAAATGCACAATCCACTGTAATTGTAACTCCATCACGTGTGCCAACTACAAATTGCCACAAGAAACTTCTGAATTGCTTGCAGAGCCAAGGAGGCCAAATACAGACTTTAAAAGCTTCAGAAACAGATCAAATCATTGTGCTGTTGTAAATTCATTTATCAAACTTTTATTGGGCACTTACAGTATGTGAGATACTGTGTTGCATCCCAAGGGATGCCTTAGGACATGGTCCTTTCTTTCAGAGGACAATGAAGTATCTTTGAGTGGAACCCAGGAGCAGCCCTTGCAGCTGCCATCACCTGGCATCTGGTGAGCAACCAGGGCAGCCAACACACGGCTCTCTGCAGGGGATGCCACTCCTTAGCTTTATTTATTCTGAGAACAAATGGCCAGGATGACAAGATGGTATTTCCAGGAGTGACGTGTGAACAAACAGTAAAACACATTCTGATGTATTTTCCCGAGGCTCTTGGGCATGATTATCATGGCGATGATGCCTTCCTCAAGGTTCTAAGATTCTCCCTTGGGTTGAGAAAGGGTATCCCTGTGTCCCTATTTGACCAATACATTCTTAGTTTACACTTGCTGATCCAGGTAAGTAGAGCCTATTTTCACTGTCAGTGTCTTATTTAGAATGATAGAACCTTCTGTTAGTCTTTCACTGGAGTAATGCACATCTTTGGATACCAATAAAGAGGCAGTCCTCCAAGTGTGTCTCATGGCCCACCAGTGGCAATGAAGGTCTTTCTGGTGGTCAGAGAATCCATCAAGGAGTATAGTTCATTCCTTGGGTTTATCTGGTGATTGACAGGTGACTCCATTGACTTTCACTTATGACCAAGGTTGCTTATAAGTAATCTGAGTAGTGAAGGTTTACTAAAATTTTAGCTCCATTATATACAAGTTAGCTTGTTACCAGAATTTCCTGAAGATCCTGCTTTTACAAATCCTAGATTATTATGCCACTCTGCCTAGAAGCTTAGATATTAAGAAACCTAGCTGAAAGAGCTTTAAGTCACCCTTTGCTGGCCCAGACCACACCAATGAGGCTGACATCTCCCAGTTGAACAGCTACAAAGGCCTGTCTCGCAGGGCTTCTTAAACTATAGTGGAACCACTGGAAGCATTTTCTCTAGGACTGTGTGTGTTAATATTGCTCTTATACTAGAAACTCAAAATGAAAAGGCCAGCCTTGTTTTCTGCAGCCTCCCAGGATATCTTCATACCCCTTAGTTTAGCATGAACAAAATTGCAAGAAGGCACATTCTTGTTGATTATAAAGCCTTTTTAGCTGGAGTCTGGATGTTTCTGATTACAGCAGTCTTTAATTCTGTATTAGCAGTTTGGTTCTTTCTGGGTCCCTGTGGGAAACTGTACAGCTAGATAAGATTACTTCCAAATTCCCTTCCAAATGAAGCTCTATAATTCTGTGCCAGAATAATTTGGAGTGAGCTTAGCTCATTTTGTGGCAAACGATGTTTGTCTATCCCATCTTATTTGGATTTTGGATTTTGCTTCTCTATATCATAACTTCAACTGTATCGACGTATGTTCATATAAACAAATCTCCCCTGCCCCAACCTATCTACATTTAACTTGGCATTTTAAAACTGACCCCCTCCCCCCAAAAAACTCCAAACCTAGATTGTTGTTCCACTCTGAGTTAGGGAGATCCTTAAAGGTACCAGTATGCTCAAATGTCCTCATGAGGAAATAAATAGTAGTTTAACATAGTCCTGCCCCAGCCTCAAAGCCATCCCGTGACAGTCTGCCTTCTTGTGGAGTGATCATGAGGCAGCACTTGCCACAGCAGTGCCCTGGCTCTACTTAGTGCTCTCTGGGTAGTGGGGAAAATGTGCATACTTAGGCAGGAGATGGAAAAGGGATCATTCAGGGAAAATGTTTCATGTATTTATTTTCATTTGGTACTTGCTAATACCTTCTAGATAGGTTGACAGCGAAACACATGTTTTTTTAGGACAATTTCTAGGCTCATATTTGGTTATCATTTAACATTAAACTACTAAAGTTAAGGTTGACAAACTACAGACTGGGTCAAATTCTGCCCATGGACTGTTCTGTATGCCTTCAGACTTCAAACAGTTTATTACATGTTTTTAATTTTAATTCCAGTGTAGTTAACATACAGTGTTATGTTAGTTGTAGGTGTACAGTACAGTTATTCAACAGTTCAATACATTATCCAGGGTAAATGTTTTCATTAACAGGATATATGATGATTCAGTCAAAGACATCATGGAAACATTTTCATCTCTTGGTTAGGCTGCTGCCCTGATTCCCATTTACCTGGATGGGTCTGTGCTGGTGACTCATGGTGGAATCAGAATGGCTCAGGGGGTCCACATTAAAATGTGTAGTATGTAACCAGTTGGATTAAGTTGAATATATGAAACTATTTTTGAGCCCTTCCAACCCCCCCCCACAAATAACCTCTGTTAATATTTTCTAATTTGCTGGCAGATGCACAAAATAAATGGAGATAAAGCCCAGAGGCTGGACAGATACAGTTCAGAGCTCTGGCAGTTTGATGCTGAGATGCTGAGTATACAGTCAAGTCCTGGGGAAAGAGCTTGGGGTGCCACTATCACTGCTTGGGGTGCACACTGCCACTACCACTGCTTGCTGTAAAGCAAATGCTGAATGCTATTTTTGTGATTCAGCTTTTTGTTTTTTGCAAAAGTGAAAATCCTCTTCAGATTTATTTTTAGTGAAACCAGGTACAAACTGTAGGTGTTTCATAAAAGCCAAGTGGCATTATGCAAACTTTCATAAAGCGGGGGATACCACTATTAGCAAGTGAGTTGTCTTTCTTAAGCTTTTTCTGGGTAATAAAAAGATGTGTGAATTCTTATATATTGCATTATTTCTTACCCTTTTAATAGTAAGGACTTTGAATTTTTCTAAATGTTTATTTAGTTTTGAGAGAGGAGAGAGAGAGAGAGCAAGCAGGGGAGGGCAGAGAGAGAAAGAGACACAGAATCTGAAGCAGGCTCCAGGCTCTGAGCTGTCAGCACAGAGCCTGTTGTGGAGCTCGAACCCATGAACTGCAAGATCATGACCTCCCTTATAGTGAAAACTTCTAACAATTGATGATATAAATCACATCTGATATTTCTAACTAAATTTTACCTGTTTTCTTTTGGCTCATTTACTTTAATTTTTAGCTGTTATTTCTATTTTGTAAACAATAGTAATATTAAAGATTATAAAACACTTTGAAGAGGTAAAAAACCATTTTTTTAAGATTGAACAATTTCACCACTTATCAATAAACACTATTTTGAGGTTTTTCCATCTTTTCTTTTTTCTTTCTCAAAAATTGCTAACATGCTTTTTATATTTTGTATCCTGGTTTTTTTTTTTTTTTAATTTTTTAACGTTTTTATTTATTTCTAGGAGAGAGAGAGAGAGAGACAGCGTGAGCAGGGGAGGGTCAGAGAGAGAGGGAGACACAGACTCCGAAATAGGCTCCAGGCTCTGAGCTGGCAGTCAGCACAGAGCCCGACGCGGGGCTCGAACCCACGAACCGCAAGATCATGACCTAAGTGAAAGTCGGACGCTTAACCGACTAAGCCACCCAGGCGCCCCTGTATCCTGGTTTTTTAGGTGGGTTTTTTAAAATTTTTATTTAAATTCCAGCTCATTAACATGCAGCGTTCTGTTAGTTTCAGGTGTACAATATCATGATTCAACACTTCCATCATCTCTGCTCATCACAAGTGCATTCCTTAATCTCCATCATCTGTTTCACCCATCCCACCACCTACCTCCCCTCTGGTAGCCATTAATTTGCTATAGTTAAGAGCCTGTTTCTTGGTTTTCGTCTCTCTTTTTTTTTCCCTATGCTCATTTCTGCATTTTTAAAACCTGTCCTTATATAGAGTGAGCACTTCCTCCTGTGGTTAAGAATTCTTTGATATCATGATTTTTAAATGGCTGCTTGTGGATATATGAACAATTTATTTAACCATCCCCCATTGTTGAATACTTCAATGAATATTTTTGTACATAAGCCTGTGGTCAAATCAATGATTATTTTCTTAAATTAGATTGCCAGAAATGGAATTGCTGGGTCACAGAGTGTATCTTAAATCACTGACACTTATTACTAAATTGCTTTCCAGAAAGTATCCATTTCATTATACCACTAACCAACTTTATGTGTTACGGATTTTTTAAAAACCTTAAATAATTTAATAGGTGAATTATAGTATCTCATTATTGCCTTAATTTGCATTTTTCTGATTATAGAGCTTTTGCTAGAATTTTGCAGAGTGAGGTGGTAGGAAAGGCCTCAGCGGTGTTGGTTTCATGATTATGAAGATAGGAAGCATTTTCGTCCCATATTAGCTTGGGGCTTTGCCTCATCTTCCTGATGCTATTTCACAGAAGGAAGTCAAAGAAAAAAGAATGTGTGCTCAGTCTTTAGGGTCCAGACTAGCTCTACAGGGATTTTAGAAAAGAACTTTTTGTGGCTGGCAGAGTTCATGATTCTGCCCACCTGTCGCTGTTGCACATGTGGGGTTTCACACACGAGCTGCCGTGTGGGTGTGTGCACAGGTCTGTGACTAACCCAAGTATCTTAAAAGAAACTGTCTTCTAAAATTCAGATAGCTAGTTGTGAATTAAGAATGCCAGTGTCTGACACCCACCTGCAGGAAACAAGCACAGAAACTGCTCCTAATACAAATGTCTCTGGGGTTCTGTGGTGGTGGATCTTAGCAGGTTGACAATAAAGGTAAAAATCATTGCACTGGTATCCAAATCATTAACCCCACCAGGCCAGATACATGAGTGGAGCTTAGAAGTTGCTGAGAATTAATCCAATCTTTATGTCCTTCCCACACCCTCCTGGTAAAAACCGTGATTTCCCCAGTGTCAGGCTCAGTAGATGGTACTACTCAGCTGCTCTCCTGGGCTGGAAATCCATCTCCTTTTCTCCCTCACTCCTGACACCCCACTGGTCATTCAGTTCTGCTCAAAAATACCTCTGTCGTTCAGCCTCCATGTTCCGGAAGTATGGCTACTCTGATTCAGACTTGCACCTTCTGCCAGGGTCACTGCAAGGCTTTGTCCTTCCACCTGAGTTTCAGTGCCTTTCACTCTGGCTTCATGTTGACAGAGCTTTCCCACAAAATAAATCTGACCACGGCATGTTGAAAAAGAGTGCTCAGAGTTTGCCAACAGTTTTTCTGTTAATTCCTGATCTCTCAGCATGGATTATAAGGCCCCCACTCTAGATGGTCTGTCTTTAAGATCAGCTCACACTTCACCCCTACCCATGGGAAACTTTTCGCACCACCTCTTAACAGGGCTGGTACCTGTCTTCTCTGTGTCCCAAAGACCTCTTAACAAGCCTCTGTATGTGGTTTTGAAATTGGGGTTTGCCTGAAATTATGATAGTAATTTTAATAAAAAATAATCTCTAGGATGCTTGTGAGACTCTTCTAAAATGCCTTGAACTGCTTGCTCATAAGCAAGAACCATCAAGGCACTCAGAAGGATTGGATGAGAATCACTGTTACTTTCTGTTTTATGTTAGAAAAAAAAAAAGGAGGGGAGGAATGTGTGAAATGGCACTTTCAAAAGTACTGCAGTTACACAGTGATAGAAGCTGTTTGGCTCTCTGCATGTGAACCTTTTATCATTACATGTTAGAGGAGCTCTTACACCTGGGGAAATTCTCCATTAGAGAAGAAGGTGGTTTTTCTACCCATCTTCCAGATAATATCTGTAAATCTATTTGTTCTTCTTCTTTGAGTTCCACTATTTCTAAATGGGAAGACAACACTACAGTCCTTTTATAAAAGTGAAAATCATATAAACACTCATAGTAAAATAGAAAAGCAACCCATTGGCTATGTATTCAACCAATAGTAGGCACTAAATGCAGTGGAAATTTCAACTGCTTCCTTTGATGTACTTACAACCTAGTTGGAAGAGAAAACACATTCTAAAGTCAACTAGCAAACTTTCAAAGTAATAGTTTATAAAGTACCAGATGGTGTGGAATGGATGTCAATAAAAGCTGAGTATGTGTCATGCTGACTGTTCTAGAAAACCACATTAAAAACATTAGTCTCTGGGAAATAACATTTGAGGAATCCTCCTTAGAAATGTTTCCTGCTATTCCACAAAGTTAGGACTCCTTCTATCATTCATATTCATGGGAGCTCTCCACCCTTTTCGGGAATATTTATTTCTGCCCTCTGCCCTGTGTTTCCTGAGCCAAAGAAAGGCTGAGAGAGCCTGACTGAAGAGAGAGGTACAGTGCAAGGCAGTCAACCTTCCACCCTCACAAATTGCTACCATTCAGCACACTTTCTTCTGTAATGATTGTGCTCCTCATCTATTCCTTTCTCAGACTTGAGGACTTGCCCCCTAATCCCCATTTTTCTGTATATTAGTCAACTATGTGCACTGCAGAGTCAGGAAAACTTTTGATGTAAATGGTACCATTTACCAAAATTATGCCACTCTTCCCAAGACCGATAGATACCTGATATCAAAATTAAACAACCAACTACCCGTTGTCTCCTGAAATACTCCCTGTTGATAAGCTGTCTTTCCAGAAGACTGAGTGAAGTTCTTCATCAGGAGAACATGCATTGCCTGCTATAGTGCAGAACACAGGTGTAACATACATCAGCAGTCATGGGAGATGGTCACAGGCACTGAACAAATGCTGTTGGTACAAGCAGTGACCACAAGTGCTTGCTTGGAAAGTTGGAGAATGTGGGAAGGAATACATTAATCTTGGTTCTTCGTAGTTATTACCACTGACAGCTTTATTAATCATCTAGTGAAATCAGAATTGAAGTCTCAAATGATTCTTTCTTTAAACATCACTATCACATCATGTTTGTTCTTTTTCACAGGCACGAGTTGCTTTTGATGAAGATGTTAGTTTTACAGCTACTGAATAATTGAGGTAAATAGTCCTTTCAATCCGATGCCATGAAAAGTATCAGTTGTAGCTTGAGGAAGAGTTTCACTTCTGTTTGCAATTTTGGAAAAAAATTGATTTTGTACCTTCTATTAACATACTGTTATAAACAACAGTTAGCTTCTAGTTAATCCAAGTGTCCAGAAAGGCTTCTGTTGGGAAAGATAGGCACACAAATAAAATGCAGCTGAACTGATGATTCAAATCATACTGAGTAGTACTAGAGGGTTCTCTGAGGTTGATGCTTGGAAACCACAGCAGTGGTTGATTTTTTGTTGAAAACTTAGTGTATCCTCAAGAAACAAGGTAGGGGGATTGCATTATAAACCCATAATAAGACAAACACCATTTCACAACACCTTCTAGCTTGTAAGAAATAAGAAATCTGACCATAACCATGTGTTGTCAACATGAGGAGAAATTGTTTCTCACATACTTTGGAAAATAATTATCAAATTATTTTTATGGAAAGTGAAAGCCGTAAGAGAACAAAGTGATGTAGGGTCTTATGTGATTTTTGTCATGGGAGTCCCAGAGCACTGCCTGGCTATCAGGAATAAGTGTTTAAAGCATTTTTAATGGCCACCTTCAGGCCATGGGAAGCAGGAGAGCAGGGTAGAAAGTGCTGGCAAGCTGCTGCCCTGGGCTCTTTTACCATGACACTCATTTGGTGTCCTAAGGACGAGTCAGGAACAGGACAGGCCATGGAGACCAGAGAAGTAGCAAAGAATGAGAACCAAGGACCTGGTCTTGCCAACAGAAGGCTGAATCCTGGAACCAAAAAGACAGACAAACAGACAAATGTGCACCTTTGAAGTAGTGTTTTGTCTAAAATGCAGGTAGAATTCCCCAAATCTGATGACAGTAGGATGACGTGATTCAAGATTAACTGAAGGCAATAGGCTGGATAATCATATAGTCAGCACCTAACTTCTAGGCATAAGGAGTTATTCATTGATGGGGAACAATTGGAAGCTTTATCAGCCAAAGCAAGTGTAATAAGAAAGAAGTTATGTATTTATCCAACAGATTTATTGCATGTGTTACATGCTGGCACATCATTGTACAAGTGTATTCTTCTGGTTTGCTGTACATGCAGATTGAACACAGCTTCTTATTGGTCTGTTTAATCATTGGGGCCTGCAGTTGGAGGGCTTAATCACTTAACAGCACTCCTCAAGAATTCTGTTTCCTCCAGGGATTATGAGTCAAACATGAATTGGAAGACAGGCGAAAGCAATCCTTTCGAATATTTTGTTTATGGAGCTGCCTTTTCTGAGGTTGAAGTAGACTGCCTGACAGGTGCTCATAGATCAGTACCAGTTGGCAAAGTCTTCAAGTTGTACCTTTGATAGATCTAAATTCCACATATTCCGTCTGTCTGAGCACCGTGGAAACACCATGTATTTGGCTAAGAATAATTTCTCTAAACTACCAGAAAAAAATAGAAGCTTGCCTTGGTGTTGTGGTTGTTTGCATGGAAAACAACTGGCAACTTCTCTTTTTTATTTTTCTGGCCTTTTTAAGTGGAATCAGGAAAGAAACCACTTCATGGAAAAAACACAGCTTGAATAGAGCTTTCATGTAGACTTTTGGCACAACCTGCAATCCTGACCTCATATCTGAAATGCCATCGTACGACATTTTTGAAGGATTTCATAAGCATCCATAATCTGCTAACAAGCACCAAGGGCCAGCCCACGGAAGTTAGTGTTCAGCTTCTGATATCTTTTATCTAGCTAGGTCCTGCTTTTTAGATAGTTTAAGGGCATCTTATGATTTTTAAGGGATGCTATGAAGAGATGTGCACACAGGCGCTCCCTCTCTCTCTCCTCTCTCTCTCTCTCACATGATCGCTCGCTCACTCACTCACTCCTGTTTCAGGAGAGTTTCTCCTCTTATAGCTTGGCCCCTGTGGGTAAATAAAGCTACTTACTGGCCAGTGTCAATAATAATAAATGATCAATACATTAAATGGGGCTGTGATACCTTCACAACTGTCTTGTGATAATCTGTCCCAAAGCCTACCTAAAAAGCAAGTTCTAGGTCTTATTTCCAAATGTACTTTGTTGCTGTGTCTTAGATTATGATCAGATTTAAGTTTTCATTTAACAGGTTTCCAGCATGTATGTTCTTTGAACTATAGTCAGCCTAATCTTTGAAATTGTATACACCTTTATTGAAGCTGCCCAGTAAAGTATCTGGTTTGTGTGGATTCTAACTCAGACCAGATCACTTTAAGGGAACCTTGGACTAAGACAAAACAGTGATCATACTAAGTATGGTTTTCATGCTAGAGTAGCTGTCCTGTTTCAGTGCTGTAAAAAAGTCTCTCATACTAACTGATTTCTACATCCCTTCTCCCTCAAAGAAAAATTTGGGGAAAACTTAATCACTTGGGTTTTCTTTATCTTGTTTATGCCTTGGTCTTGTTAAAATCTAAAAAAACACGGTAATAATTAGCCTTGGTATGAAATTTTAAGGTATGTTCTTATAACTTATTTGAACAATCTTAAGAGATGTACTAAATAGTCTTTTTATCAGATGCATTCAAAAAAGCTAGATCTGTAGCTCAGGTTAGGTACACCCCTGGCAAAGGGCTGTAATGTAACATCCCACTGAGAGCTCTCCCCAGAGGCCTGTTTCTCTTCATTCTTAAGTTGTTAGAATTGTTCTTACTCTACAAAATTTCCCTCACTTTGAACCTACATTTATATATTAGTTATCTATTCCTATGTAAAAAATTACTCTCACATTTGGCAGCTGAAAACAACAAATGTTTATTAACTGACAGCATTTCTGAGGGTCAGAAACCTGGGCGTGGCTTATCTGGCTGATTTAGGCTCTGGATTTTTCACAAGGTCCCCATCAAGCTGTCAGGTAAGGCTGCATTTATCCTAAAGCTGCAGTGGTGACTGGAGAATCTGATTCCAAGCTCCATCATATGCTAGTTGGCAGGAGGCCTCTGTTTCTCACTGGCTGTTAGCCAAAAGTTTCCAATCCTTACTAGACAGACCTCTCAATAGGACATCTCAGTGTCCTCAGGACATGCAAGCTGCTTCCCACCCCCAGAGAGACTGAATCAACGGAAGAAGAGAGTATGAGCAAGTGAGAGAACATCTATGGCAGAAGCCAGTGTCCTTTACAACCTAACACTGGGGTGATGTACTAGCACTTCTGCAAGACAAATTAACCCTGGTGTAGAGTGTGGGAGGGGAATATATAAGGATTTGGATGCAGCACATGGGAATCATTACAAGCCATCTTGGAGGCTGGCTACCACAACCTAAAACCACTCTCTTCCACCCTATCACAAAACTGACAAACAGCCCATGGCTCTGAAAACAGAACCTTTACCAGCACTGCAGACTTGAGATCGTCTCGTCTCATCAATAATTGAGGCCACTGGTCTGCTAGAAGGCCAGCCTTGCTAAATGGCATTGTTAAATAAGGGAAGTGTTTTATTATAGCAAATAACTTTATCTTTGTAAAGTAAGTATATTTGTAAATAACTTTACATTTCATGGTATCCTTAAATAATAGAGCTGTTTTATTACAGTAAAAAACTCACTCTCTACTTTTCTTAAGAAAAATGTTAGCTGAAAGTTCCAAATCAAACAAGAAAACTCTTGGCTTGGAGCACCTGGGTGGCTCAGTTGGTGAAGCAGCCAACTCTTGATTTTACCTCAGATCATGATCTCACTGTTTGGGAGTTTGAGCCCTGTGTGGAGTTCTGTGGTGATAGTATGAATTCTGCTTGCGATTCTCTTTCTCCTTCTCTCTCTCTGCCCCTCCCCCCCTGCTTGCACTCTAAATCAATCTCTCTCTCTCTCTCTCTCTCTCAAAATAAAACTTTTTTTAAAAAAGAAACTTGGGGTTTCCTTTGTTCCATTAATAATTATAAGTAGAATCTGTTTGTCATGGCAGAAACCATTATGTTACTTAAAGAAGGTACAGACTTGCTGGAGAGTAAAGGTATTACCAGTAACCTGGCTGGACCTTCTGTATTCCTTATTTGTAGCTTATCAAGAACTTCTGGTGACCAAGTTGTAGTGTTAGATTTATTTTTCCTCTGATCTAAAAATGAAAAATCTGCAGTAGCAGATAATAATTAAAGACTTTTTGGCTGACGCACCCTGAAGTCTGTGCTTCAGTAAATGTCCAGCCAGCTGGACCCTGGATTTGGACTGTGTGGTAGCCACACAGTTTTTCAACAAGGATCATGAGGGCCATGAACATTTTCTGTGTCATAGATTATGTCTGTTGTAGTGAATTAAACTCCATAAGTTATATCACTCAGCCGGAACAAAGTCAAATGTTTTTCTCTCCTATTGTTTCTTTTCTTTAAAGATTTTATTTATGTTAATTTATTAGAGAGAGAGTGCACGTGCTTATATATGCCAGTGGTGGAGGAGCAGAGAGTGGGGGCAGAGGATCTGAAGTGGGCTCTACACTGACAGCAGAGAGCCTGATGTGGGGCTCAAACTCACAAACTGAAATCAAGACCTGAGCCGAAGTTGGACACTTACCTGACTAAGCCACCCAGGCACCCCATCTCCTATTGCTTCTGAAGGAAACAAAATCAGTTCTTAAGCCAGTTAAGTATGTGTATAACTATGAAGTTTATACATAGTGAACTGTAACACAATAAAATCTTTGTTGATTCTTTCTCCTGAAATATGTGGCCCAAAGAAAGGTTCTGTACCAGCGGTAGCCTGGTATGAATTGTTCTCAGCCTTCTCTCCTTAAGTTGTATTTGTTAAGATAAACATTTTTTCTCTTTTTTATTACTAGAACATCAGAACAACCATTGGCATGGATGTTGACTTCAGTGTAAATTCTGCCCTTGACATAGGCCAGTATGTATACTTGCTTTGCCTCAGTCCCTTTTCTAAAAGCCATAACTGCTGTGGGAGTCTGTAGAGAAAACATTCCATCAGCTTATTCATCATCTTATTTTTTCTGCCCCTGGAGTCAGAATCTGTCTATTCAGGCCAGCCACAGAACTCAAAGCTCTTATTGTTTAAAAAAGAGAAGGAAAAAAGGATGTTTTAAGTAGCGTTTGAAGAGACATATGGTCTGTGATTGAGAATCTTGAGTGAGGCAGAAGCCAGCCTAGAGGGGACAAAATGGGCACAATGCCAGTGGGATCAGAAGTAGACTATAGGCTAAGTGTGAAGTCTTAGACATGTGATGGGCTGCAGCTTCGAGGAGTTTAAAGTTGGTTTGGGATAACATCAAACCATCAAATAGTTACAGTAGTAACTATTAATAGGTAGCCTGTTTTGCCTACAGATATTTTTATTTAAATTTGAAATAATTGACAAGATTAAAAATTCACCAGCATGCCTACATAATTATTCAAATGTCTAGCATCCCTTGGAAACACAAAATTTTGCCACCACTGGAGCTGCATGTGCCTAAGGAAAAGCAGTTGGCTGCCTTTTTAGAGAATCATGCGCTCTGTGATTCTAGGACTCAGGACTCACCTGGAGATTTCCCTCACTTTCTTTACCTGTGGGCAATTCAGCTTATTACTACCTCCAGTTCAGAACATGATCTGAGGTACTGTCCAATCATGACATTTTTTGTTCAAGAATGGGAAGAATATATGGGTTGGAGAAGTCAAAGTGGGCTTCTGGGAGACAGTGCGTGTGGATGAAGTAGTTAAAGAATGAACAAGGGGAGGGTGGAAGACATCCACCTAAAGAAAGACATGAAATTTAGCATACTTCGTGTTCATGGCTAGTTGGTGGCAGGGCAGGGGAGGGTGTGTGCTGATGACAGTGGAGAGCGCCTTTGTCAGAGGAGTGGAATGTGAGGCCCCAAAGACAGGCATCTGCTTTCACAGGTGGAGGTGATGTGGCCTGAGGTGTGGTCTAGAGTTTTAGGAAGATTCATCTAATATTGTGTTAGAGAAGAGTCTCCCTGCAGACAGACAAAAGTGAGGGTAGAGAGTGGGGTAGAGAAAATATGGCCACAGCACAGAGGCAAACAAGAAGAGGCCCAGAAATCAGAAAGGTGTGTGGAAAGCAATTTTTCCCACAGGCTGACATCTAAGAATTAGAGCATTTTAAAGCTATATAGGAAGCTTGGAGAGCATACAACACAGTTCATGTCACAGGCCAGGAAACAGAGTCCAACAATGGAAGCCAAGCCCACTATGAGCAAGGATGGTGAGATGAGATGACGGGATTCTCAGACCCCTCAATGTGCTGGGGTCTGTGGATAGGTCAGAGGGTTCCTTCTGGTTCAGGGACAGAAAAAAGGAGGGCTTTTGGATCATAGGCTCTTTGAGGCCTCTTCTAGAGCTATACTTTTACTGCCAGATCAAGATTCACACTCAAGTTCTTTGACTTTGAATTTAGCACTGATTAAGATGTGTAATGCTTTGAGGCAAATTTTTAAGTAAACTTTCAGAGACATCTCCCACGACATGCTGAAAACCCCCTTATACTATATTTTAACAATTCAAATAGCGTGAAGTTGAAATGCTACTGTTGATTGAATTTTCTCATATATGGAAATTCTTCGCCCCTCCCCAGATTGACGGTGCATTTATTCAAGGCATGGGACTTTATACAATAGAGGAGTTGAATTATTCTCCTCAGGATGTCCTGTACACTCGCGGTCCAAACCAATATAAAATCCCTGCCATCTGTGACATCCCTACGGAGTTGCACATTTCTTTATTGCCTCCGTCTCAAAGCTCAAATACCCTGTATTTGTCGAAGGTGAGCTGTGCTTGATAAATAGATGCATGTTTATGTGATTTGTGGTATCTGTGCAGGGAGCTAGCAGAGGTTACTTCATTTCTCGGTTATTGGGTTACTACAAGGCTTATAAAAGAAAAAGCCATATTAAACATTAGGGTTTTTTAATTTTTTTAATGTTTTGTTTATTTATTTTTTAATAGTTTATTGCCAAGTTGGTTTTCATATAACACCCAGTGCCTATCCCCACAAGTGCCCTCCTCCATGCCCATCACCACCCTTCCCGTCCCCCACCCCCACCCCCCTCAGCCCTCAGTTTGTTCTCACCATTCAAGAGTCTCTCTTGGTTTGCCTCCCTCCCTCTCCCCAACTACTTTTCCCCTTCTTCTCCCCCATGGTCCTCCGTTAAGTTCCTCCTAATCCTTCTATACGTGCAAACACATGGTATCTGTCCTTCTCTGCCTGACTTATTTCATTCAGCATAACATCCTCAAGTTCCATCCATGCTGCTACACATTTTCTCATTGCCATGTAGTATTCCATTGTATAGGTAAACCACATCTTCTTGATCCATTCGTCAGTTGATGGACACTTAGGCTCTTTCCATGTTTTGGCTACTGTTGAGAGTGCTGCTATGAACATTGGGGTACATGTGCTCCTATGCATCAGCATTTCTGTATCCCTTGGGTAAATTCCTAGCAGTGCTATTGCTGGGTCATAGAGGAGTTCTATTGTTAATTTCCTTAGGAACCTCCACACTGTTTTCCAGAGGAGCTATACCAGTTTACATTCCCACCAACAGTGTAGGAGGGTGCCCATTTCTCCACATCCTCGCCAGCATCTAGAGTCCTCTGATTTGCTCATTTTAGCCACTCTGACCGGCGTGAGGCTGTACATTTTTGGGTCCAATTCTGAGTTCTCTATTCGATTCCATTGGTCTCTCTCTCTGTTTTTGTACTAATACCATACTGTCTTGATGATGACAGCTTTGTAGTAGAGGCTAAAAGTCTGGGATGGTGATGGCTCCCGTTTTGGTTTTCTTCTTCAATATTACTTTGGCTATTCAGGGTCTTTTGTGGTTCCATACAAATTTTAGGATAGTTTGTTCTAGCTTTGAGAAGAATGCTGGTGCAATTTTGATTGGGATTGCATTGAATGTGTAGATTGCTTTGGGTAGTAATGACATTTTAACTATATTTATTCTTTCAATCCATGAGTATGGAATGTTTTTCCATTTTTTTGTGTCATCTTCAATTTATTTCATAAGTTTTCTATAGTTTTCATCATACAGATCTCCTATATCTTTGGTTAGGTTTATTCCTAGGTATTGTATGGTTTTTTGTACAATTGTGAATGGGATCAGTTTCTTGATTTCTCTTTCTGTTGTTTCATTGTTGGTGTATAAAAATGCAACCGATTTCTGTACGTTGATTTTGTACCCTGCAACATTGCTGAATTCATGAATCAGTTCTAGTAGGCTTCTGGTGGAGTCTGTTGGGTTTTCTATGTAGAGTATCATGTCATCTGTGAAAAGTGAAAGTTTGACTTCGTCTTTGCCAATTCTGATGCCCTTTATTTCCTTTTGTTGTCTGATGGCTGATGCTAGGACTTCCAGCACTATGTTAAACAACATTGGTGAAAGTGGACATCCCTGTCGTGTTCCTGATCTCAGGGGGAAAGCTCTCCGTTTTTCCCCATTGAGGGTGATGTTAGCTGAGGGCTTCTCATAGATGGCTTTCATGATGTTTAAGTAAGTTCCTTCTATCCCGACTTTCTCAAGGGTCTCTATTAAGAAGGGATGCTGTATTTTGTCAAATGCTTTTCTGCATCTATCAACAGGATCATATGGTTTTTATCTTTTCTTTTGTTAATGTGGTGTATCACATGGATTGATTTGCGAATATTGAACCAGCCCTGTAACCCAGGAATGAATCCCACTTGATCATGATGGATAATTCTTTTTATGTGCTATTGCATTTGATTTGCAAGTATCTTGCTGAGGAGTTTTGCATCTGTATTCATCAAGGATATTGGCCTGTAATTCTTTTGCTGGGTCTCTGTCTGGCTTGTAATCAAAGTGATGCTGGCTTCATAAAATGAGTCTGAAAGTTTTCTTTCGATTTCTATTTTTTGGAATAGCTTGAGAAGAATGGGTGTTAATTCTGTTTTAAATGTCTGGTAGAATTCCCCAGGGAAGCTGTTTGGCCCAGGGCTCTTATTTGTTGGGAGATTTTTTTTTTTTTTTTTTTTACAAATAGTTTATTGTCAAATTAGTTTCTACATAACACTCAGTGCTCATCCCCAAAGTGCCCTCCTTCATGCCCATCCCCCCCTCCCCCCCACATCCATCAGTCCTCAGTTTTTGTCAGCATTCAAGAGTCTCTCATGGTTTGCCTCTCTCCCTTTCCCCCACCATTTCCGCCCTTCTTCTCCCCCTTGTTCCTCCGTCAAGTTCCTCCTAATCCTCCTATACATGCAAACATATGGTATTTGTCCTTCTCTGCCTGACTTATTTC
>NW_024081685.1:0-12185 GCF_003009895.1 Hyaena hyaena | reverse complement strand
GCACTTGAGAAGAAAGTGAATTCCATGGCCTCAGGATGTAGAGTTCTAAATATATCTGTCAAATCCATCTGGTCCAATGTGTCATTCAAGTCCATTGTTTCTTTAGTGATTTTCTGTCTAGTTGATCTATCCATTGCTGTAAGTGGAGTATTAAAGCCCCCTGCTGTTAGCACATTCTTATCCATAAGATTGTTTCTGCTTGTGATTAATTGTTTTATATATTTAGGTGCTCCCATATTCGGTGTGTAGACATTTATAATTGTTAGCTCCTCCTGATGGATAGACCCTGTAATAATATAATGCCCTTTTTCATCCCTTGTTACTGCCTTTACTTTAAAGTCCAGTTTGTCTGATATAAGTACGGCTACTCCAGCTTTTTTTTGACTTCCTGTAGCATGATAGATATTTCTCCATCCCCTCACTTTAGATCTGAAGGTGTCCTCCAATCTAAAATGAGTTTCTTGTAGACAGCAAATAGATGGATTTGGGGGTTTTGTCCATTTTGCTACCCTATGTCTTTTGATTGGGGCATTTAGTCCATTTACATTCAGTGTTATTATTGAAAAATACGGGTTTAGAGTCATTGTGTCCTTTGTGGGATTCATGCTTGTGGTAGTGTCTGTGGTATCTTATGTTCCTTACAACATTTCCCTCATAGAGTCCCCCTCAGGATTTCTTGTAGGACTGCTTTAGTGGTGATGAATTCTTTCAATTTTTGTTTATTTGGAAAGACTTTTATCTCTTCTTCTATTCTGAATGGCAGGCTTTCTGGATAAGGGATTCTTGGCTGCCTCTTTTTTCTGTTCATCACATTGAAGAGTTCCTGCCATTCCTTTCTGGCCTGCCACGTTTCAGTAGATAGGTCTGTCACCACTCTGATAGGTTTCCCTTTGTATGTTAAGGCTCTTTTGTCCCTAGCTGCTTTCAGAATTCTCTCTTTGTCCTTATTTGCCAGTTTCACTATGATTGTCGTGCAGAAGATCGATTCAAGTTACGTCTGAGGGGAGTTCTCTGTGCCTCTTGGATTTCAGTGTCTGTTTCCTTCCCCAGATTGGGGAATTTCTCTGCTATAATTTGTTTATGGACTCCTTCAGTGCCTTTCCCTCTCTCTTCCTCTTCTGGAATTCCTGTGATATGGATATTGTTCCGTTTGATTGTATCGCTGAGCTCTCGAACTCTCCTTTCATGTTCCTGGATCTGTTTATCTTTCTTTTTCTCGGCTTCCTCTTTTTCTATAATTGTGTCTTCTAAATCACTTATTCTCCTTTCTGCCTCTTCAATCCATGCATTGGATGCCACCATTTTATTATGCATCCCATTTATTGCATTTTTTAAATTCATCACAACTATTTTTAAGCTCTATAGTCTTTGTAGCAATAGTTTCTCTGATGTCTTCCATAAACATTAGTTTTTTTAAATACTTCAAATCTTGGAACTTAACATGAACTACTATTACCATCAGATTGTATCTGATTTTTTGTTTTGCAGTAATCATCTCATATCTATATCTGCTTTCTCCATTTGGGATAATTTCCTTAGGGTGGAATCCTAAGAATGAGAATACTAGACTAAAATGTTAAATTAATTTTTAAAGGAAAAAAGTTATGTATATAATAATCTTTTATATGTGCATCTATACACATATTTGCCTACAAATGCACATATATGTGTATATACATAGAAAGAGAGCCCTACTCTAGTTAACTTGTTTCCTTTCAAGGGTCTAGGAGAGTCTGGGATATTCCTGGGATATCAGTGTTTTTTGCCATTCATGACACAATGCGGCAGGACAGGAGAGAAGCCTGTTTGGACTATTGAAGCTCAGTAGACCACTGACCTCATAGAAGATTAGAATAGTCTGTGAAGAAAAATTTAGAAAAACGGTATGTTCTGTTCATAAAATAATGAATTTTTGTCCTTCTGGTCAAGTTTTATTACCCCACCATGGTTGTTTTCCCTGGGAGAAAAGGTGGCAGGAATCCTCAGGGCATTTGAGCTTGGGGAAAGTAAACTGGCCCTTAGACTGCAATTTTTCGTCAGCCTGGTCCTGCCCAGCCCACAGCAGGGCTTAGTTCTGTAATGAAAATGAAGGCTTATTGATCATTCATCAGTTATATGTTCCTCCCTGGTTTTATTCCCTTCCTAGGACATGTTGGTCAGGAATGGGAGTTCAGGAACTATGCCCTGAACCTAAGATACCTACACCAAGAATAGGGGCCACCCCAATAGTCTGTCTCACTCTACCCAATCAGACACTTGAGAAAGTATGTGCAGTTCCTGGTTTGAAATGTACAGTGGGAAGGGCCCTTTCTGGCCCAACCCCAAGAGCAGAATCCCTCACACATCAACACCTCTCTAGAGTAAACATTTCAGGTCTCCTTGGTCACTTTAGTGATGATATTTAATGATAAAGGAAAATCATGCCATTCACAGTGACCCTTCTGACTATACACAAGATGTTCCTTATATTGAGGGGATAGCCCCCTTCTTTACCTCCTCTCAATACTGGCTCTGCCTGGCACCCCTTACAGCTTTTCCTAAGTCCTGTGAATCACTTCTTCACTACAGAGGAAAACAGAAACGAATTCCACTTTTCATTTGGCCCTCTTCAAATGCCCTGCCCTGATTCTTAGTCCTGTCCTAGATTCTTCCACATGTTTCATGCTGTCATTCTGAGACTTCTCATTGTCCTGGTCACCTTCTGGGTGGTTTTTATCCTATTTTATATTATGCTGTTTTTCACCCAGCACAAACATTTTCCAAGTTGCAAATGTACACATTTGTTATTTTATTCCAGACTCTAAAAGACAAACCTGGATCCTATGTTCCTTGGAATGTACTCATATGAATCAAATACAAACTTCTGGGGAAATGGGGTGACTATTCCAACATAGAAGTCTATCCAGTCTTTATGCTTTGAGATGCTAGGTCTGAAAGATAAATGTTCATACTTTAGAAATCATTTCACAGAGGATTGCTTTCATGTGAAGCTGATTTTAAATGTTCCATTTGGATTTTGATAGATACGCTTAAGCAATTTAGAAATCATATTTTAAATAGCACAAATACTAACTGGTTTCCTCTAGAATGATATTCTCTGTTACTCTGTTTCTTAAATCCATCCAGCTGAATGGAATAGAAGACGATGATTTGTATATGATTCATATTTGGCTTGTATCCACCAACAGAAATTACACTGTCTAGTGAAAGGCAATTTTCTAAATAATTTTATTAGTAGTGTGAACTGTAAAGTTGTCATTTTCTCATATGTTCCCGTCTGCTATCAGCCTCCTTTTATTGTCAGAATGGATCCAGACACTGTATCCAAGAGTCTGTGGGACTAAAGAAAAAAATGGATAAATTAGACTTTATCAAAACTAAAAACTTCTGTGCTTCAAAAGATACTATAAGAAATTGAAAGACAAACCACAGAATGGGAGAAAATATTTGTAAGTCATATATCTAATAAAGATGTTTATGCAGAATATATTTTTAAAACTCTTAAAACAGCAATAAAAAGATACATAATGCAATTTAAAAATGGGCAAAGGAATTGAACAGATGTTTCTCCAAAGAAGATCTATAAATCGCCAATAAGCACATAAAAAGATGCTCAGAGTCATTAGTCGTTAAGGAAATGCAAATGAAAACCACGATGAGAACCATTTCATTCCCAGTAGGATGGCTATAATCAAAATGATGGATAATAGTAAGTGTTGACAAGGATGTGGAGAAATTGGAACCCTTAACCATTTCTGGGAAGAATGAAAATTGTGCAGACACTGGAAAAAAAAATTGGCAGTTCTTCAAAAAGTTAAACATGGAATTACCAAATGACTACTCCTAGGTATATATAACCAAGAGAATTAAAAACGTGTACACACAAAAACCTATACACACATGTTCATGGCATTATTCACAACAACCAAAAGTGGAAACAGCCCTACTGTATCAACTGATAACAAAATATGATAAACAAAATGTGGTATATCCATACAAGGGAATATTATTCAGCCATACAAAACAATGAAATACTGATATATATACTACAATATGGATGAGGCTTCAAACATTCTTTAAGTGAAAGTAGCCAGAAACAAAAGGCTCCATGTTATATGATTCGTTCTATATGAAACATACAGAATATGCAAATTCCTGGGGACAGAAAGTCAATTAATAGTTGCCAAAGGCTGAGGGGAGAGGGGAATGGGGATTTGATTACTAATGGGTACAGGGTTTCTTTGGCGTTATGAAAATGTTACGGAATTAGTAGTGATGGTTGTACAACCTGTGAATATACTAAAAAGCACTGAATTGCACACTTTAAAAGGGAATTTTATGGTATGTGTATTATAACTCAATTTTTATTTTATATTTTTGAGAGAGAGAGCAGGGGATGGGCAGAGGGAGAGGTAAAGAGAATCTTAAGCAGACTCCACACTGGGGTCCAATCCTACAACCATGGGATTATGAGCTGAAATCAAGAGTCAGACACTTACTTAACTGAGCCACCCAGGTGCCCCAACATCTCAGTTAAAAAACAAACAAACAAACATATGTGAAGAGAAACAGAAAATGTGGGAAAGACAGAAGTTGTGACAGTCCTAAGAAATCTATCCCAGTGGTCTCCAGTGACAGGACCTCAAAGGAGGCTAAACAGCAAGACGTAATCACTGAAGATGTTTTACTTGCATTAGTGACAGAAAAAAGCATCTACACTGATATATACAATACTAGAGACCAAAGAATAGCACCTTTCTACCTGTCACATTCTCAACTCAAGGACTCTTGTACCAAGACTAAGATTCCTGATTCTTGGGGTATCCCTTTAATTGCCATATGAATGTGTCTCGGAGACACCTCTGACTTAAAAGATCTGTCCCAAACAGATCTCCTTGTCAGTCCAGCCATCCCTGAGATTCTGAGCCAGAAATGGAGGAGTGATCCAAGATGCTTCATTCTCTCAGTGCATGTACATGTTCAGGCATGAAGTCCTGCCAGTCCCACTTCAGAGGAATTTCCTACATCTGCCCTTCTCTCTGTTTATTCCCATGGCTACTGTGTTGTTCCAAGCCACCATTATTTCTAACATGACTATGTGGTAGTCTCCTTAGTATTGTCCTGCATTCATTTTGCTTCCCTTCCAAACCGTCAGATTAAAGCCAGAGTTATATACAAATTTATGGATACACACACATACACACACAGACATGACATGATCATGTTACACCCTTATTTAAAACCCTTCAGTGGCTTCCTATTCATTCCATTAGATTACTGTTGCAAATCTCTAAGGTGGCATATGTGTCCTCTGTGATCTGGTCCCTCACAGTCTCTCCAGTGTTGTCTCAACACCCTCTTTTTTTACCATCAGAATTTCCCATTCTGTTCCTCACTCTGGAGCTTTATTCCTCTGCCTAAAAGGTGCTGTCACTTCCATCCTTCCTTTTGTCTGTCTGATACTATGTAGTGCTTCTTAAATTTTAAAATGAACACACATAACTTGAGGATCTTGTTAAAATGCAATCAAGCAAGCCCAGAAGCAGGAAGGTATGATGGAAGTGGTCTTTCTAGAATCAAGCACAAGTAGGATTGGAAGATAACCCAAGCCCTAGGTATCCAATGCTGTTGTATCAGCATCTCTCCTGCACTTCATACCTACTGTTACATGGTAGAGAGTGAGAGTTCCTCATGACAAACTGAGGCAGAAAGAAAAAGTCTGAGCTTGGTTCACAAATTAGTATGTGTATACAAGCCAGATACAGTCAGTGTCTGCACTCCCCACTCAGAGGTAGTGAGGGGAAACTCTCCCAATGGGCGGAGTCTTGGATAGCCCACCTGGTTATTCACTTTGTATAGAAAACAAGAATGGCCCAAGGTTAGGGTGTGTATATATAGACTCAAATGGTTTGGCCACCTGGGCAGGACCTGGAAGGGGAAAGATTGGAAGACTTGGAACAAGAGACTCCTCAGTGGGTGTATGGGAATAGGCATAATGTGTCAAAATTTCCATACTGCACATTAAAAATGTGAACTATTCAGGGTGCCTGGATGACTTAGTCAGTTAAGCATCCAGCTTCAGCTCAGGTCATGTTCTCGCGGTTTGTGGGTTCGAGCTCCACGTTGGGTTCTGTGCTGACAGCTCAGCCTAGAGCCTACTTAGAATTCTGTGTCTCCCTCTCTCTGCCTCTCACCTACTCATACTGTGTCTCTCTCTCCTTCAAAAATAAACATTTTTTTAAAAATGAAGTGTTCTCTACACAGATTTGTGGAAAACTACATTTTTTCCATTTACAACAGAAGTTACCCAACCTCTTAAAATGAGATATTATGCCAGAATAATTGGCTGAATGTTGTGAAGCTGCACCAAAAGCACTTGCTGCTATGCTCACCTGAGACCATGTTGGTGAAGGTGCAGGGGAATAGACTCTCTTGCGCATGCTTTGTTGTACTAGCACACACATTTTGGAAAATGAGTTAGTTGGTTGAAGCGTACATACTCTTCAACCCAGAAATACCAGTTCCAATTGAAATCTCCCACAATGAAAGAGTCACTAAACAACCAGGTATGTCCACAAAATGGCACTTGACATTAGTCATCTCTGCCATTGGTTACCCCACTGCTAACACTGTGTGGGAAGTCATGGCAGGGATGGGTGCTCTGCCTCCATATAGCTGTGGCTCTTGCTGAGTGTGCAACCCACCCCAACACAGATCAGAACCAACCCTCAAGTTAGTACCATCCTTCCAGGAGACCCATCTGGCCACTGGAGGACAAACGGACAACTCCACCTTGGAAGGGTCAGTGATTTATTTTAACAGAAGTTGTTATGCATTCTGGGTAAAGGTTTGCCTTGCCTGGGGGCACCTGGGTGGCTCTAGGGGTTAAGCATCAGATTTCAGCTGAGGTCATGATCTCAGGGTTCGTGAGTTCGAGCCCTACGTTGGGCTCTGTGCTGACAGCTCAGAGCCTGGAGCCTGCTTCAGATTCTGTGTCTTCCTCTGCTCCTCCCCTGCTCATTCTCTCTCTCTCTCTCTCTCTCACACACACACACACACACACACACACACACACACACATTAAAAAAATTTTATGGGGGAAAAAAAAGATTTGCTTCGCCTGTCTGTAGGCATTAGCCATCAACACTCCCCAAGGGCTTACACAGTATTAAGTGCACACTCGTAATTTACAGCAAAGTAAATGCATCTGCTGCATAGCAGTGGGGTGAGTGTGTGATGTGGGATCCACTGGTCATATTACATCTATACCTCTCAGAAGTGGCTAATCTGATAGAACAATGGAATGACCTAGAGAAATGCCAGCTAGGAGGCTGATGAGAATGGAGCTCCTCCAGAATGCAGGATACTCAAAATCGAATGGACAGTTAACAAGCTGGCAGAAGATATCCAGACATTTATAGCAGATTATAGTTAATATCCATTTCATATAATTAAATTATTAAAATTGATAAGTAAAAAACCTGATAGGAAATAAAGTACAGAAGAATAAATTCAAATATTCACTAAATATATTACAAAAGGGGAAAACCTCAAGATAACAAGAAATGCCAATTATGACTGTCATTTCCCTCACATATTTGAAAAATGGCAAGCATGGATGAGACACAGTGTTGGTGAAGGCTGTGGGCAAACTCTCACATGCATGATTTGCTGTACAAGTGCACACATTTTTGGAAGGTGAGGGAGTTGGACCTAGCAGCATGCTTACCCTTCAACTCAGAAATTCCAGGTCTCAATGGAATACTACATGGCAATGAGAAACAATGAAATCTGGCCATGTGTAGCAACATGGATGGACCTTGAGGGTGTTATGCTGAGCGAAGTAAGTCAGGCAGAGAAGGACAAATACCATATGTTTGCACGTATAGGAGGATTAGGAGGAACTTGACGGAGGAACAAGGGGGAGAAGAAGGGCGGAAATGGTGGGGGAAAGGGAGAGAGGCAAACCATGAGAGACTCTTGAATGCTGACAAAAACTGAGGACTGATGGATGTGGGGGGGAGGGGGGAGGGGCATGGGGGAGGACACTTGAGATGAGCACTGGGTGTTATGTGGAAAATAATTTGACAATAAGCTATTTGTAAAAAAAAAAAAAAAAGTCAAAATAAACTGAACTCTGAACCTGCAAAAAAAAAAAAAAAAAAAAAAATTCCAGGTCTCAGAATCTATCCAACAGAAATACTTGCTCAAATGTGCCAAGTTAAAGCCCAAGGATTTTCACTGCAGCAGTATTTGTCATAGTGACAAATGGAAAACAACTTCATGTAAACTAATAGAGGATGATTTATGGCAAAAATAAGAAGTTAATATTTTCTGAGAACTTACTACATATCAGTGTTCCAAGTACTTTACATGTATTAGCTGATTTAATCCTCACAATGACCCTTTTTTATCCATTGAAGCAGAGAGCCTACGTAACTTGGAAAAAAAAACAGATTGGAATAGTATGAGTAGTTTGATTTTACTTTTTAGAAACCAACAAAAACAATTCATGTGTGTGTGTGTGTGTGTGTGTGTGCGTGCACATGCATGTGCATGGGAAAATTATGGATATGGAGGAATCTGATAATAGTTAACCTGGAAAGTGAAAATTGGGAAGGAGGATTTTCTCTTTCTACTTTAAATAGTTTTGTATTATTGATATTTTTTAAGTAAGCATTAGTTTTAGGATTTAAAAACAAATACATAAACACCTAAAAGTTCACCTGACTGCAGTAGGTCTACCTGATTTTGTTCCATTCCACTGACTAAAGAGGTTTTGTTGCTGGTTGTAGGAAGAAATTTTATTCCAGGGCAGGAAGAACTGTGCATTGTGTAAGAACTACAATGAGACAGAAGCTCCAGTTTGGCTTAAGGGAGGAAAAGACTGGGAGTAGCAGAGGAAGGTGGAAAGATAAGAGGGTTGGGAACATAGACAGGACTATCAGAGGAAAACACTCAGAGAGCTGACCCAAAACACCCTCAGGGCTGAAAGAGACCCCTAAGAAGTCTAAAAGCCTGCTCTCCACCCTTCTAATAGCCCTCTTAAAGGCAGATGGCCACATTCAGGGTCATAGTCAAGTTCCTTCATTCTCTCCTTGAGAGGTACAGGGAATTTTACATGCAGTCAGCAACCTGACCATTTGATGAAATGCCTAATTATCCTTATTATTCCTCCAACCCATATTTATTAAGCTTCCCATATCCTAGGCACTGGGAACCAGTTACTTGCCATCAGGGAACTTACACTCTGGAGCAGGTTATTGAATGACTCACTTCAAGGTGATCTTCTTTGAATTTTCCTCATATTCTCTGAATCTTTATAAGTTCACACGTAATGTAGAGGTTGCTTGAAAGGTAATGAGTTAATGATTTGACCAACCATAAGAATCAACAGACTAAAGAGGGCAAAGGGATAAAGTAGAGATAATTTCAACTCCCAAAATGCATTTTTAACAAGATAGTTTGGAGGAGGAAATGGCTTTCTTAATTCCAAGCATTAAATATTTATTTGTAGATAGCCGTACTCAAATCCAAAATCATTTATGTGATGGCTCAGCATTAATATGTACTCAACTAGTTATATTATGTCAAAGTAGTTACTGTTATAATCATCAAAATACATTTTCCCCTTTCTTGGAAATTGCCTCTGTAGTGACAAGAGTTCTTCTTAGCTTCATCGTCCAAGCTCTGAAGTTCTTCGTGGTCACCACCTGCCTGGTTCCTCATCTGCTACTCTCTTTTGGGGCCACAGTTACCACCATAGAAGGCATAGGAAGTACCAAAACCAGGATTCACCTAGTTCAAGTAAGAATATATGTTAAGAAGTTCAGGATAAATACGGATTTAGATGGCTTATTTAGTTGTCTGAGCCATGGGTTAGGGTTTTAGGCCGGTGACAGTTTTTGTCCCTTTTGTAGGAAGAAGCTACCCTTTTTGCAATTTCTTTTATCTTTCTATGGATTTCTTTATTATTTGAAGTTTATTATACTTATAAAAATCTTAGGGCAGGTAATGCAGAGGCTGTAACACCCCATCTGTGTCACCTTGAACCATCTCATTGTCTCAGGGAGGAATCCTCCCTCTAGGAAGGTTACAGGTCCTATCCACACAGAAAGGAGACAATTCACATTTTAAAGTTTCTATAATAAATGAGTAAAATAAGGATGCATATTCTGTGTTTGGTCTGTGTAAATAGCCATGCTGTGAACTCTACCAGAAAAAATACTTTTGTGATTTGGATATTTGGATTGGACATGTCGTGTAATAGTCTTTAATCAAAACTACATATGTTCAGTTGCCCCCAAACCAAGTTATAAAGCTCTTGGGAGCAAGGATTGTCTTCTTCTAAAAATGCCTTCCTAGACTATAAGGAATTGGCGTGCCCTAAATGTTGCTGGCAGACCATTGTTTCAGAGGCCAGAGGGAAGAAATATCACTGGTCTTTCTGTCCTTTTGCCTTCAAGAAACTCCTCAGACCATCAGAGGTACAGAGCTGGGCACATTAATCTCAAGGCCCAGTTGTATGGGATTTTTTTAACTCATGTACTGAAGATGCATTAGGAAAAATGTCCCATAGCGAATGGAACACCAGGTAGCCCTCCAACATCAGAACAGGAAATGAAAAGTAAAAAAGCTGGAGCTCTCTTTATGAGCAGACAACTTCACAATAAATCCCTCCAATTCAGATTCTGGTTTTTTTCCCCCAAGCGGTAGCAAAATGAGGGAGAGAACAAAATAGAAGCAGATAATCTCACTGTCTGTGGTCTCTGGATGAATTCAAACTGTGCTCTTGAAGTCATGCCCTGGGTACACTCTGAGGGCTTCCTCTCCCAGCTACCTCCATGGAGTCTCTACCCAGAAAGCTTCTGTTGGCATCTTAAATGTGAATAATCATAGTGCTTCCAGTTGATACCTGTCAGGTCTATGCCTACCTCTACCAGTACCAATCAGAAACCTCTGTTTCATTTCTGACAGCAATCTACCCTTCACTTTCAGGCTAGATCCTCTGTGTTCCTTGCTTTTAGGAAAAGATTACTAAAGGCCATGGCAACCAGCATGGATTCTGCACCGCAGGAATGATGATGAATGTCTATATTCCCTTAGGAACCACCTGGAGCCCTCCACAGAGCAGTCCATCGGAAGCTTGGGGGTGAGTCACGAACCACTACACTGTAGAATGAACCTTGTCTTTACAAGAGGAGCAGAGATGCTTGAACATTTTTCTCCAAGGAAATAGGGCAAAGGGCTTGGCCTTTGATCTGTATGATTCATGCCTCTCAAGCAATGTTAGCAAGTATTATCTATCCCTATTTACCAGAAAGGGAAACTGAGGTAGCCAGCCAGAGAGTAAAGTGGATTTTCCATATGACTATTATATTCTTGGCATCATATCAGTTGTTCCTGATCATTTTAGTGTAATGTGTGTTTCAATAGCATATGCTCATTGAATCAGTCTGTGTGGGCAACACAGACATGCAATTGCAATGTTATTGGAATAGTGTTTGGAAATATTAGGACTTTAGAAATCTTTTAATTATGTACTTAGAGCTAGCCAAAAAAAGGCAATGACCTTTGGGTTGTTTTTATTTTCATTGTGGCTGTTACTGCTACAGTTGTTATTTTAGTATTATTAATGCTTGGGAAATCATAGACTCTTAAGAAAAAATCATTTATGACTCATAAACTTACATTCAGTTGAAATGCCTTAAGACTTTTAAAGTGGTGTTTCCCCCTTTTGCCTTTTGGAAATGTTAAAATTCTCATTAAATTTCGTATATGCATTCTATTCTGTTAAGATACTTTTAAACTTATATTATTTGAAAATCTGATGAACACTGCCTGCTATGTAATGTAAGTCCTTAAATAAAATATTGAACACAATAAGCCAAGCAAAAAACCAGGAGAAAATTAACCAACATTGTTAACATTGAGCTGCTATTCATTCAAGTACAAACCCTTCTGTGGTATCATGTATTTAGATTTCTCTATCCCCTCCACACAGAGAGCACAGACACTGTCAGATGCCCTGTGAAATCCCTGTGCCCTGTGTCCATAGCAGTGATCAGTTTCTCATTCTAGAAATCTCATCTCAGAAAGGGAATGAGGCTGGTTTTCTTTTTTTTTTTTTTTTTTTTTGCTTTTAGAATATGATATTTTTAATTTTTTTCTTTTTTTTTTTTTTT